>NC_134782.1:23166962-23316962 GCF_046742065.1 Oratosquilla oratoria
AGAGAGAGAGAGAGAGAGAGAGAGAGAGAGAGAGAGAGAGAGAGAGAGCTATAGAGTGATGGGGGAGACAGAGAATGAAATGGAAGGGAGGAAGGAGCAAGGGAGGGAGAGAGAGAGGGAGAGGGAGAGGGAGAGGGGGAGGGAGAGAGAGAGAGAGAGAGAGAGAGAGAGAGAGAGAGAGAGAGAGAGAGAGAGAGAGAGAGAGGAGTGAGAAGAGAAAGGGAGAAGAGAGATGGAGGGAGAAGAGAGATGGAGGGAGATAGAGAGAGAGAAGATAGAGAGGGAGAGGAGATAGAGTGAGAGAGGAGAGGAGAGAGAGAGGAGATAGGAGTGTGAGAGACAACAAAAGAGGAGATACAGGAGAGAGGGAGAGAGAGAGAGAGGGAGAGGAGAGACAGACGGACAGAGAGGCAGAAAAAGAGTGAAAGACAGACGATGAGAGGAGTGAAGAGAAAGAGAGAGAGATAGAGATGGGAGAGACAGAAGGAGAAAGAGAGAGAGAGAGAGAGAGAGAGAGAGAGAGGAGAGGCAGAGAGAGATAGGAGAGGCAGAGAGAGATAGGAGAAGCAGAAAGGGAGAGAGAGAGGGAGAGAGAGAGAGAGAGAGAGAGAGAGAGAGAGAGAGAGAGAGAGAGAGAGAGAGAGAAGGGGAGAGAGACACAGAGAGATGAGGGGAAAGAGAGGAGGAAGAATGGAGAGAAGGGAAATAGAAACAAATGTATACACACAGTTAATAATGATACATATTCCAAGGCCTTTTCCCCCTTACAAGGGAGGTATCAAAAGACATAATTCCACTCCCACCCATTTCATCTCCACATACTCCACTCGCATTCACCACCCCTTCCTCCCTCCCTCTTTTATTGGCTCCTCCTGGATGACAGGTCATCCCTGCATCTCACCCAATGCCCTGAGTCAGAAGTAATGCAGCAAGACACAGAACATCCACAGCAAGGCCACTTCATTTAATTGGTGGCCCCTCTCTTTGTCCTCTCATGCAGAAGAGCATACATATACCAAGGCTTTTTCCCCTTTGCAAGGGAGGTAGCCACAAATGAAAAGGCATAAAATTCCCACCCATTCCATCCCTGAATACACTCCACACACCTCCACCCTCCCTCTCATCTTAGCACCTCCTGGAAGACAGAAAAATCCCTTCAGGTTGCATAAAAATATTTACACATAACCACTCCCTAACCCCCCATCCCCTAACCACTCCCTTCCATGCATCACAGCATCATCCATATACAACCATTCTCCATTCACCCCAATCTTCTGTCTTCTCCCTTCCTTCCTCAACAAACATCCCCTTTTTCTCAATGCCCCTTTTACTACGCCCATCCACCCGGGACTGCTCGGACAGACAGTCTAGAGAACCACAACAACAACATCCATCCACCTCATCCTTGGTCACCCCCTCTTGTTCACTTCATCCACCTCTGCCTTCCATAATTCTTTTATTAATCTTTCTTCACTCATTTTACCATGTGTCACTTTACCATGTGTCCAAACCATCCCAATACTTTCTCATCAATCCATCTCCCAATTCCTTTTCCACCCCCATTCTCCTCCTTGCTTCCTCATTTCTCACTCTATCCAGCCTAGTAACCACTACCATACTTCTTAAACATTTCATCACAAACAGATCTAAACTCTTCCTCTCTTATGTTTCATGTTTCTTTCCCATACAGTGCTATCAGCACAATTACTCCTTCATAAATCTCCTCTTAGCATTACACTTTTTAATCCCCCAAGGCATTTACTTGCTTCTCTCAATGTACATTCTACCTCCACCTCCTCCCTTTCCCGCCACATGTGTCCCCGAGTATCTAAAGCTATCCACCTCCTCTAGCCTCTCTTATTTAATACTTCCAATTAGTAATGATAATAATAATGATAATGATAATAATAACAAATATATGGCAAGGTGATACAACATCTCAGTTTCACAAACCATTGTATGATGTGTCATGGGTTTCGTAAGAAGGTCTTGTGTTCAAAAGGTCATTCTCAGGCTGGTTGTGTGATATGACATAACCATCAGCACCAGGAACTGCACTCCAAGTAATTACAAAACTAGTCTGTAAAAAAAAAAGTATAACACGTGTATTTATGCAGGCTGATTTATCAAAATCACTCCATGCTTTTGCACAAGGAGAGCTGACAATGTCAACTGCACCTCTTCTCTCAGCCTGTGACAGAGAAACAGCTCCACATTAATACAACACAGACAACAGGCCAGCTTTTCTTTTCCAGAAATACATAATAGTGTCCAAAATAATCTGGACACTTGTAATTTCATATTAAAGTTGTCCTTGAGAGTTAAGACCAATTTAAAAAAGTGGAACATGGCAACCTACAAGGATCGGTTACCTCTAGACAAAATTTGAAGGAATAGGAAAATATATGTCGAAAGTTATTAGTATATTTCCAATTCAATCTTAATAATTATGTGTCCAAAATGATCCAGACATTTTTTTAATTTACTTGTATCAATTTACTCAATTGCCTTTCATCTACATAAATATATACTTTATTTACATTATATATACATATTTACATAAGTAAAAGATGTTTTGGAAGGAAATTAAGATAGAAAGGGGATGTGAATCAAGTAGAGAAGAAAAGGTAAAAGGTGCAGATGGAGAGATGATAATGGAAGGTGCAACGGTAAGAGGAAGATGGGCAGAGTATTTTAGGAGTTGCTAAATGTGAAGGTGGTTGCAGTGGGAGTCACTAAGAAAATGACAGTGATGAATGAGGAAAATGTGGGAGAAATAAGGAGATAACCTGAAAGCAGTCATCAAAATGATGTTTGAGATGAGGTGCCTGAGAAGTATGATAGGCACTAATAGGTTGGACTGAGTGAGAAACGAGGAGGTGAGGAGGAGAACAGGGGTGGAAAGGGAGTTGGGAGGTAGGGTGGATGAAAGAATTGGAATGGTTTGGACACATGGGAAGAATGAGTGAGGAAAGATTAGTAAAAGAGGTGTGGAAGGCAGAGATGGAAGGAGTGAACATGAGGGGGCAACCAAGGATGAGATGGATGGATGGGGTAAAAGGGGCACTGGGAAAGAGGGGAGGGTCCGTTGAGGAAGGACGGGAGAAGACAGAAGTTAGGGATGAATAGAGAATGGTTGTATGGATGATGCCGTGATGCATGAAAAGGAGTGGGTGGGGGATGAGGGGTTAGGAAGAATGTGTGAAAAAATAATTTGACACAGCCTGAATGGATTTCTCCCCGTCTTCACTTTTTCTGCATGAGGGGATGGGGGGTCACCGATTTAATGAAGTGGCCTTGCTATGGATGTGCTGTGTCTTGTGACACTGTTTCTGACCCAGGGCAGTGGGCAAGATGCTGGGATGACCAGTCATCCAAGAGGAGCCAAGATAAGAGGGAAGGAAGGGGTGAATGGGAGTGGAGTATGTGGGATTGGAATGGGTGGGAGTGGATTTTATGCCTTTCTTTTTTGGCTACCTCCCTTGTAAGTGGGAAGAAGCCTTTGGTATATGTATGTATGGTTTTGGCTACCTCCCTTGTAAAGGGAAAAAGCCCATGGTATATGTATGTTTATCCAGGAGGTGCCAAGATGTGAGGGAGGGAAGAGGGTGGAGGGTAGTGGAGTATGTAGGGGATGGAATGGGTGGGAGTGGTTTCTGTGCCTTTTTCTTTTTGGCTATCTCCCGTGTAAGGGAGAAAAAACGCCTTTGGTATATGCATGTATTTATGTATAAGTATTTCAGACTTCTTTACTTAAAAACACATTTAAATATTGATGCTGGCCTACCTTCTGAGTAGTGTTAAGAGCCAGAACCGGGATGTCCACTGACACCTTGTTGAATTGTACATGTTTGCTCTCGACACCCAAGTAATTCTGGTTCCCAGCTACAACCTGCAAAGTCCAGATAAATGATATATGGTAGACCTGTCTACAGTGGTGTTCAATTATCATTCAGTGAACCCCAGAACATGATAGGAGTAGATTAAATGTCTGTCTTACCCAGATATAGAAGGTTGTGTTGCTGTCGGGGATACTGAGGGTGATGTTAGTTGCAGGGGCAAAGACCTCGGTTTCTTGTGCAGGTATGGGGGGTAACATGAACCTGTTTGGAAAAGAGAACAATTCATTTGTGTTTTTCATTATTTTGTATTTATGATACTAGGCTATTAGACTGTTGGGCAACTGCCATTCTCTCCCCCCCCCCCACTTTTTTTTTTTTTAATGGTTTTCTTCCGCGTTAATGTCTGGGGTGTTTGGTGACTGTTGTACAAGTCAATACATTATCCATCAGTCATAATAGTTTTTTGTGAAAACCCTCCCATGAACACATGGAAGACATGGTCTGCAGTAACTTTTGATTGTACTACCGTTTACTGAAAAGTTGAAAAAAAAATCCATATTTTCTTCAATTATGCCAAATCAGCTAAACCTGCACATATATGGACAAGACCTTTATGCCTTTATAAGGAGGTGACAAGGTCAAAGCACACACCCAGGAAAGAAATAAATAAAAATCCAATCAGCCATCCCTCTTATCTAAGCAAACAAAACTTATAGAGATAAAAAATAAGGAAGTAAAAATTTCAGACTCTTACACATGATATTTGATGATATTTCCATTGGGATACATGGGTGGTTTCCACGACACCTGCACCTTGGTATCCACTTGCTTTGCTGCAACTTCTAGAGGTGGGCTCGGAACTGCAAAGTATTGTATGAACTTTATATGAGGATATGTACACACCTCTCTTCCTCTCTCTCTCTCTCTGTATATATATATATATGTATGTATGTATGTATGTATATATATATATATATATATATATATATATATATATATATATATACACATACATACATACATATACTAAAGGCTTTTTCCCCCTTACAAGGAAGGTAGCCAAATAACAAAAGCATAAAAACCATGCCCACCCATTCCATCCCAACATACTCCACTCCCATGCACCCCCTTTCCTCCCTCTCATCTTGGCTCCTACTACTGCCTCTGACCCAGGGCAGTGGACAAGGTGCAGTGATGACCCGTCATCCAGGAGGTGCTAAGATAAGAGGGAGGGTGGAGGGGGGTGGAGTGTATTTAGGGATGGAATGGGTGGGAAATTTTTATGCCTTTTTCTTTTTGGCTACCTCCCTTGTAAGGGGGAAAAAGCCTTGGTATATGTATGTATGTATGTATGTATATATATATATTTACACACATACATACATATACCAAGGGCTTTATCCCCCTTACAAGGGAGGTAGCCAAAGTCAAAGACATAAATCCATTCCCACCCATTTTATCCCCACACCCTCCACTCCCATTCACCACTCCTCCCTCCCTCCCTCTTTTCTTGGCTCTTCCTGAATGATGGGTCATCCCTGATCTTGCCCACTGCCCTGGGTCAGAAGCAATGTAGCAAGACATAGCACATCCACAGCAAGGCCACTTCATTTAATTGGCAACCCCCTCTCCATCCCCTCATGCAGAAAAAGAGAAGACAGGGAGAAATCCCTTCAGGCTGCATCAAAATATCATTCACACATCCTCACCCCCCCCATCCCCCACCCACTCCCTTCCATGCATCACAGCATCATTCATATACAACCATTCTCCACTCACCCCTATCTTCTCATTTCTGTACTCAACAGACATTCCCCC
Source organism: Oratosquilla oratoria (assembly GCF_046742065.1). NCBI lineage: Eukaryota > Metazoa > Arthropoda > Malacostraca > Stomatopoda > Squillidae > Oratosquilla > Oratosquilla oratoria. The sequence continues at coordinate 23,172,623 of NC_134782.1, forward strand.
CTTTCCCAATATATATATATATATATATATATATATATATATATATGTATGTATATATATATATATATATATATATATATATATATATATATATATATATATATATGGCCTTGCCTTTTGGTTCATTTAATTTTCTTTGCTTACCCTTTCTGTGGTCAGGGTCATTTGTACTATTCTATCTTATGCCACACAATTTTATTCAGTTGTGTGATACCACTTTTATAGCAAAGAGATGAACACAGAACCATGTGATGTATGCAAGCACATCATACTCTTTAACCAATAAACATTTCTCTAAATATACCTAGGAGTAATTATCTCAAATGACATGACACCAGACAAACATGTCAACAAAATAGTTGGAGAAACTTATAACTTAATAAGATCAATGAAAGTGGCCTTTGACTGGATGAGGAAATGGTAAAAATACTAGTTACACTGGTAAGACCAAAATTTGAATACTCAGCATCTCTATGGACACCTAGTAAAGAAAAGAAAAAAAAAATAATAATAATAATAATAATAAAAATAAATAAATAAATAAAATAAATAAATAAATAAAGAGCAATGACAAAGATGGCACCAACACTTTGCAATTTGACATACAAACAAAGATTGGACAAAATAAACTTATCCACCCTAGAACAAAGAGGAGAAAGAGGTGATTTAATAACTATCTACAGAATTATGAAAGGGATGGAAGTTTTTGATAGGGATGACCTACTACAATGGGACAGAAGAAATACAAGAGGACACATGAAGAAACTTAAAGACAGTTACAGAAGATATCTGGAGAGAGAGAGAGAGAGAGAGAGAGAGAGAGAGAGAGAGAGAGAGAGAGAGAGAGAGAGAGAGAGAGAGAGAGAGAGAGAGAGAGAGAGAGAGAGGAAAAAAAAAAAAAAAATCCACACAGAATAGATATATGGAAAATCTGAAAGAGGAAACAATGAGTGCTAAAACTAAATATGATTTTAAGAAAAAATTGGATGTGGAAAGATACAACTGCAGGTGACTGCAAGCATAGCTCCTCTCCTGCAAAATATGACTAGGTAAATACAGAGAACATACTTCCTGGTTCAGTCCTGGATGTGATGCTTTCTAATGGTGGATAGATGACATCTTGCCCTGATTCACGCAGATATACTTTGACCACATAATCTTCAAATGGTTTTAGATCTTTGAACAGCCACGCCTGCAATGAAACATATCAAGATATTTATCATTCTATAACCGCTAAATATTAAATCTACCTATATATCTCCCTTATGAGGAAGGTACACAAGTCAAAGGTGCACACCCACTCCCTTCCATCACCCCTTTCCTCCCTCTCATTTTAGCTCCTCATGGATGAAGGGGGGGGGTGACCTAGGATGAGAAGGAATGGATGGGGTAAAAGGAGCTTTGGCGATGAGGGGAATGTCTATTGAGGAAAGACGGGAGAGGACAGAAGACGGGTGAATGGAGAATGGTTGTGTATGGATGATGATGTGATTCATGAAGTGGAATGGGTGGGGGTGGAGGGAGAGGGAGTACGTGTGAGAAAAATTTGATGCAGCCTGAAGGGATTTCTCCCCGTCTTCTCCTTTTCTGCATGAGGGGATGGAGAGGGAAGGGTTGCCGATTTTGATGAAGCAGCCTTGCTGTGGATGTGCTGTGTCTTGCGACACTGCTTCTGACACAAGGCAGTGGACAAGATGCAGGGATGACCCATCATCCAGGAGGTGCCAAGATAAGGGGAAGGGGGGTTGAGTGTAATAGGGATGGAATGGGTGGGAGTGGTTTTTATGCCTGTTTTTTGGCTACCTCCCTTGTACATACATATACCAAGGCTTTCTCCCCCTTACTAGGGAGGTAGCCAAAAAGGAAAAGGCATAAAATCATTCCCACCCATTCCATCCCCGAAAACACTCCACACCCCTCCACCCTCCCTCCCATCTTAGCACCTCCTAGATGACAGGTCATCCCTGCACCCTGTCCATTGCCCTAGGTGAAAAGCAGTGTCGCAAGACACAGCACATACACAGCAAGGCCGCTTCATTAAATCGGCGACCCCCATATAAAGGAGAGGACGGGGAGAAATCCCTTCGGCCTGCGTCAAAATTTTGCTCACACACACTACCTCACCCCCCATCCCCGTCCATTCCACCTCATGCATCACAACATCTTCCATATACAACCATTCTCCATTCACCCCTGTCTTCTGTCCTCTCCCGTCCTTCCTCAACAGACATTCCCCTCCCTTGTAAGGGGGAAAAAGCCTTTGGTATATGTATGTATGTATGCATGAATGTGGAGGATAAGGAGGAATTGGTGGTAGCAGTGGTAGGCACTAAGAAAATGACAGTGATATATACATATACCAAGGGCTTTTTTCCACTTACAAGAGAGGTAACCAAAATCAAAAGGCACAATTCCACTCCCACCCATTTCATCCCCACCCACTCTACCCCCACTCACCACCCTCCCTCTTTTCTTGGCTTTTCTTGGATGATAGGTCATCCCTACATCTTGCCCACTGCCCTGGGTCATAAGCAATGCAGCAAGACACAGCACATCCACAGCAAGGCTGCTTCATTTAATTGGCAACTCCCCCGTCTGTGTCCCCTCAAGCAGAAAAAGAGAAGACAGGGAGAAATACCTTCGGGCTGCATCAAAATATCATTCACACATAACTACTCCCTAACCTTATCCCCCACTCACTCCATTCCATGCATCACAGCATCATTCATACACAACCACAACCAAATGACAGTGATGAGTGGAAAAGGTTGGAAAAACAGGAAGAGATGAGGTAAAATTAGTTTTGATTATAATGAGAACAGGTGAGGCGCCTGGTTAGATGAGTGTCATGCAGTGCCTGAAGAAGGGAGGTACTTCTGAAAACAAATATATATTACCGTAGCATTAGTCCAACTGGTATTCTTCCAAGCATACTGACTTCCGATGAAATTATTCTCTGCATATGATGGCAAGAACTGCAGACTAACATTTGCTGAGGCACCAGTAACTGACCAGCCTATTTTGATACTAGTGTTGGTCTTCTCTAATACTTGGAGATTCTGAACCAGGTACACCTGTAAGACACATAAAGGCAAAACTATAAATACATATATACATACATATACCAATGTCTTTTTTCCCCTTGCAAGGAAGGTAGTCAAAAAACAAAGGCATAAAATCCACCCCCACATACTCCACTCCCATTCATCCCCCCCACCCCACCCCACCCCCATGAATTACGGATCATTCCTACATCTCACCCACTACCCTGAGGCAGAAGTAAATGAAACATGAACAATTTTGGAGCACATAAGAATAAATCCCTTTAGGCCACATTATCTGTATGTCCATTCACAACCACCACCCACTGACTTTCATGTACCAAAGAACTGAAATACTAAAAATAATTCAATCCTCCACCTCCTTAATCTTACCCTCTCTTTATTGGATCCACAAGACTTTTCATCACTGAGATCAGCACAGTCATGATTGCCATCACACATCTTGTTCAGCCTTAAGCAGGTGCCACTATCACACATGAAAAAATCATCCCCACAGTCCATTGGTTCTTCAGATGGTGTATGACATCCAGCCTCATCAGAGCTGCAAAAGAGAATAGGGTATTTAAAGGTCAGAGTGCACAAATTGGCATTTTTGAAAACTCCTTGCAGAACAGTGGTGGGGTTCACTCAGTTCTTACCAGTTCATATGAACCTGCTCTTGGAATTTCATGAGCTCCTTGAATCGGTTATTAAAAATTGGCTCATACAGGCTACACTCCATGTGATATCTACATTCTAACTGCACTTTGATAGAAACCATTGTTAAAAAATTTTAATCTCACCACTGAAGCATAGTAAATAAAAAAGTATTGCCAACCATTCCCACAAATTATTTTTGCTATCAAACTTAATTTAGACAATAAAATGCTATTTTTCAAAAATGAAAAAATAATCTACATTATGAAAACAGTCAGGAATCTTCAGAAGTGGTCAAACATCACTATTCAATATTAAGTCTATTAATACATACATATACCAACTGCTTTTTCCCCCTTACAAGGGAGGTACCCAATGTCAAAGGCATATACTCACACCCATTTCATCCCCACATACTCCACTCCCATTCACCACCCCTTCCTCCCTCTTTTCTTGGCTCCTCCTGGATGATAGGTCATCCCTGCGTCTCCCCCACTACCCTGGGTCAGAGGCCATGCAGCAAGACACGGAACATCCACAGCAAGGCCATTTCAATCAGTGACCTCCCTCTCCAACCCTTCACGCAGAAAAAGAGAAGATGGGGAGAAATCCCTTTGAGCTGTGTCAAAATATCATTCACACATACTCCCTCACTCCCCCCATCCTCTATCCACCCCCTTCCATGCATCACAGTATCATTCATACACAACCATTCTCCCTTCCTTAACAGATATTCCCCTCTTTCCCAAAGCCCCTTTTACCCCACCCATCCATCTCATTCTTGGTCGCCCTCTCATGTTTACTCCATTCACCTCTGCCTTCCACACCTCTTTTACTAATCTTTCTTCACTCATTCTTTTCATGTGTCCAAACCATCCTAATACTTTCATCAACCCTCTCCAAACTCCCTTTCCATCCTCACTCTCCTTCTCACCTCCTCATTGCTCACTTTATCCAACCTAGTAACCCTTACCATACTTCTCAGACATTTCAACTCATACATATTTAAACTCCTTCTCTCTTATGTTCCATGTTTCTGCCCCATACTGTGTTGTCAGCACAATTGCCCCTCCATACAATCTCCTCTTAGCATCCATTCCAAAATGTCTATTTCTCATAACACTTTTTAATCTATCCAGGCATTTGATTGATTCTATCAATCTACATTCTACCTCCACCTCCACTCCTCCCTTTCCTGCCACATTTACACCCAAGTATCTAAAGTTATCCACTTCCCCAGCCTCTCTCCTTTAATACTCACTTCCAATTTGCTGCCATCTTCTCCCCTTGTACATCTCATCATTTTAGTTTTACCCACATTTATCTTCATCTTCCTTCTTTTGCACTATTTCCCAAACTCTGTCACTAACTTCCTTAATCCCTCCTCTGATCCTGCTACAAGCACAATGTTGTCAACAAAAACAACGAGCATATCTCCTAATTTCCTCCATTTTCTTGAATCATCTTCAATCCCCAGCCCATTACCCTTGCATTTACTTCTTGTATCACCCCATTCATTCATAAATTGAACAGCCATGGCAACACAAAACATCTCTGGCAAACTCCCACCTTTAACTAAAACCACTCACTCTATTTGTAATTCTAACACAGGCTCTACTAAAAATATACTAATCCCACCCATTCCACTCCCCTCCACCACCCCTTCCTCCTTCTCATCTCAATTCCTCATAGATGACGAGTCATCCCTATATCCTGCCCACTGGCCTCGGTCAGAAGCAATATAGCAAAACATAGTACATCCACACCAAGGCTGCTTCACTTCATCAGTGACCCAGCCTCTCCACCCCCTCAAGCAGAAAGGGAGAAGACGGGGAGACATTCCTTTGGGCTGTGTCATATGTCATTCACATGCAAGCACCCCCTACCATCCCATCCCCTGCCCCTCCCTTCCTTGCATAATAGTATTATCTATACACATCCACTCATCCCTATCTCCTGCCTTCTCTTTTCCTTGCTTAAGTGATATTCCCCTCTTTCTCAACACCCCTTCACCCCATCCATCCACCTCATCCTCATGCCTTTGGACTTGGCTACTTCTCTTGTATGGGGGAAAAAGCTCTTGGTATATATATAGATAGAAAAATATACTGCACAATTCTAAGGTCCAAATTACTACATACCCATCTGCACAGTCTGCATGTCCGTCACAGTGGCGCTCCAGGTCAACACAACCAATGGTAGTGTGGCATCTAAACTGCTTGTGTTTATCACACTCCCAACCACGACAATTTTCTTCATCTTCTCCATTACGGCAGTCTTTATCTCCATCACAAACCCAGGAGTCACGGATGCAAGAACCCGATGAGCATTCAAACTCATTCTTGGAAAACAATTAAGAATTATTACAAGTGAACAAGTTCTTTTAGTAGTCTTAGCATTCTACAATAACCACATCCCCAGGAAAACAAAACATTCAAATAACAAAACAATGTGATAAAAATATCATAATAGATCTTGATGCTAAAAATCTTAAACTTCTCTTTGCCTTCCAGATTGAGCAACCTCACCAGCCACTCCATTACCTATTCTCCACCCTATCAGATATTTCATGACATCCATCCAATTCAGGTGCTCTTCTTTCTACTTCACCAATACTACTGTAACAATAATATCAAATAATCGTATGAAAGACCTATGACAAAACATACTTCTCCACATGCATGTGGGACAGGAGTGGTAGTACTGGTGCTGTTCTTAGGGGGCACCCGACAACCATCTTCATCAGAGTTATCTCCACAGTCATCAAGCCCATCACATTGCCACCAGAAAGGAATACAGTATTGATTCCGACATCTGAAAGAAGATAAGCATAATGAAGTTCTTGCAAATTCTAAACACATTTATAAATTAACTTTCTTTTCCTGCATATTTTAAAAATTTCTCACTGTGGACTACCCTTCATTTTCAATTTGGGGTTTCGGTGGGCATGGTGCAGGTGTCTGCCTCGACAGGACAACTTTACTTATATACATACATACAAATATGAATGGATTTTTCCCCCTTACAAGGGAGAGAAAAAAAAAAATTACATATACCAAAGGCTTTTCCCCCCTTACAAGGAGGAGGAGGAGGAGAGAAAAAAAAAAAAAAAAAAAAGGCATAAAATCCACTCCTACCCATTCCATCCCCACATACTCCAGTCCTATCCGCCCCCTCTCTTATCTTGGCTTCTCGTGGATGATGGGTCATCCCTGCACCTTGTCCACTGCTTTGGGTCAGAAGCAGTGTCGCAAGACTCAGCACATCCACAGCATTGCCGCTTCATTAAATCAGCGACCCCACCCCCCTCTCCATCCCCTCATGTTGAAATGGAGAAGATGGGGAGAAATCCCTTCAGGCTTCATCAATTTATTTTTCATACATACTCACTCACTTCCCATCCCCCACTCACTCCCTTTCATGCATCACAGCATCATTCATACACAACCATTCTCCATTCACCCCTATCTTTTGTCTTCTCCCATCCTTCCTCAACAGACATTCCCCTCTTTCCCAATGCCCCTTTTACCCCATCTATCCATCTCATCCTTGGTCACCCCCTTATCCCAAACAAACTCCCTACATACCCACAAACTCCTACATATCTGCAGAGTTTTCTGCAGATATACGGGATAGAAAAAAAAGCTGTTAAGAACAGTCAAGAGTTTTTCAAGAATAGTTGAGCCTCTACTAAGTAGTTGAGCCTTTACTAAGAGCTGATCATAGCAAATATAGTGTTTAGGAAGAAAGTAAAGCATAAGTACATATGGGAGAGGGTGGTGGATGGAAGGGTGGTAGATAAAGCATTAGTGGTAACCAGGAATATAGTAGGAAGAGTTAAGGATGTACATGTTCTTAGGGAAGAGAGTGGGGGAATATCAGATTGCGAGGATCAGGTGAGGGACAGAGGGAGTAATTGGTGAGGAACAGTGTGGGTTTGGGAGAGGTATGGGTTGCATGGATTAGATTTTTGTGGTAAGACAAATATGTGAGAAAGCTTTAGGAAAAGGTAAGGATGTTTTTTGGGTTTTTATGGATTTGGAAAAGGCTTATGACAGGGTAGACAGGAAGGCACTGTGGGAGGTATTGCAGATATATGGGATAGGAGGAATGCTTTCAAGACCAGTCAACTTACCTTCCACCAAAAAAATATCTGACATTCCCCCAATGTCTCCCCTTAGAACATGTACATCCTTAATTCTTCCTACTATACTCCTGGTTACAGCTATATACATACATATACCAAAGGCTTTTTCCCCCTTACACGGGGGGTAGCCAGAAAGAAAAAGGCATAGAAATCACTCCCACCCATTTCATTTCCCATATATTCCACTCCCCTCCACCCTCCTCCCTCCCACCTATCTTGGCACCTCCTGGATGACGGGTCATCCCTGCATCCTGTCCACTGCCCTGGGTCAGAAGCAGTGTCACAAGACAGCACATCTACAGCAAGGCCGTTTCATAAATTCAGCGACCCCCCCCTCTCCATCCCCTCATGCAGAAAAGGAGAAGACGGGGAGAAATCCCTTCGGGCTGCGTCAAATTTTTTCCTTACATACTTCCTCACCCCCCATCCCCCACCCACTCCCCCTCATGCATCACAGCCTCATCTATACACAATTCCATCTACCACTCTCTCCCATATGTACTTATGCTGGCCTTTCTTCCTAAACACTGTATTTGCTATCATCAAATCTCTAGACACATCACCATCAACTCTCCACTATGATTTTTTCATGGAACTCCACACTTACCACTCTATTGGTTCCTTTCCTACCCTAGCATTAAGGTCTCCCTATACAACTACATTGACATTTCTCCCTAATCCCTCTATGCACTCATTTAAATCTATCCAAAAAGCCTCCCTTTCCTCTACACTATTCTCACTACCAGGCCCATATGCACTTACAAAAATCTACATCTCCCTTCCCAGTTTCACCTTCATCCACATCAACTTTGAAGAAACCTCCTTCCACTCCACTACATACTTATCTATCTCTTCACTTACTAGTATAGCCACCCTTCTCTCATTTGTCCTCTCTTCACTCCTGAGATCCTCCCAACTACACTCCCAAACTCAAACTCACCCCTCCCTTTGAACTTAGTTTCACTCAATGCTAACACATCCATCATTCTTCTCACAAACTTACTGCCTATCTTTTCCCTTTTATTCTCATCTGTATCACATCCATGCACATTAAAAGACCCAAATCTTAGGGTACTGGTTGGAAAACTCCTCACAAAACCTCTTTTGCCTTTGCTTTTTTTAGGAATGTCACCTATGGGGTTATAAGGAGAAGGATGCCTAGTCCTATCCCTGTCCCATTTTTGTCACCTTGTATGACTCAAGTGGAAAGACTTGGTGGCAGTATTCTTTTCCCCCACCACAGGGTTCAGCAAAACAAGAAAATAAATATTCAGAAAAGTGGTACAGGACAGTAACAAGAGTGGGGGGAAAAGCATAACAGAGGGACAGTCACAGTATAATAAAGTATCATAATTTCTGTATGAAAAGAAATTTCCCCTACCACAGACAAAATTATGTGTGGCTCTGGACTGTAGGGGCACCCCATATAGACCCTAAAGTATCAGCTGCATGCTAATTGGCAGCTTTTAATCCTACAATAACATGCAGCCAATACCCCACAGTAGCTGGCAAGAGTCCTCAGACCCTACCACAGATCTCTCTAGAAACTTGACTTCTCCGTGTTGAAACAGTGTGGGAATATATATCACCCACTGAAAATATTAGGAGAGCAATTGCCAGTTGTCAGCTTGTGTGTGAAAAGTTGTTATGCAATTGAAGTTGATAGAAATATCTTGGGCCCAGTCCAGAGACCAGGTGTCAGCCCCTCAAAACTGCACCTCCTAATGGAGGAGAGAAGGTTGATGGGTTCTGAAAAATAGGTAGCTCTGCTCTCCATCTTCCAGGACAACCACATGCAGGTATCCAAAAATGGTCCAACTATATTCCTTACATGACAAAATACAAAAATTATATCACTACCTGAACATAATATTAGTACAATTTTCTCCTGGAGGATAGGTAGGCAGAGGTGCTGCTGTGGTTGTGGTTGAAATGTTAGTGCAATTCTTCTCGTCACTTCTATCTTGACAGTCATTCTCGTCATCACACACCCATGTTCTGTAAAGAATAAAAATTAATAAAAATAAAAAACTTACATTCTCAGTTACATGTAAAAGAAAACATATTAATGAATTCCACATTCCCAGTTACAATAAATTAAATCACACACCCATATTCTGTAAAGAATAAAAAATAAATAAAAATAAAAAACTTATATTCTCAGTTACAATATGTAAAAGAAAACATTAATGAATTCTACATTCCCATTTACAATAAATTAAATCCAACCACTCTGTTAAATTAAATGAAGTGGCCTTGCTGAGGATGTACTGTTTTTTGCTACATTCATTCTGACCCAGGGCAGTGGGCGAGATGCAGGGACGACCCATCATCCAGTAGGAACCAAGATAAGAGGGAGGGAGGGGGTGAACGGGAGTGGAGTATGTGGGGATGGAATGGGTGGTCGTAGATTTTATGCCTTTGTTTTTTTTTTTAGTACCTCCCTTGTAAGGGGGGCAAAAGCCATTGGTACATGTATGTATGTACTCTGTTATTGTTATAGACTGTAGTTTACTAGCATTCTATCCTTGTGCATTATATTTCATACATACATACATATACCAAGGCTTTTCTCCCTTACAAGGGAGGTAGCCAAAAAGAAAAAGGCATAAAATCATTCCCACCCATTCCATCCCTAATCATTCCCACCCATTCCATCCCTATTATATTTCATAGGTTGGTTTCATTGGTTGTGAATTTTTACAGTTTAGGCTACCTCCCTTATAATGGGGAAGAAGCCTACTGGTACATGGACAGATTTATAGTTTAAGACAAAAAGGAAAAATTGAAATGTGTTTGACATGAAGAGTTGTCTTGCTGTATTACTTCTAAACCAGGACAGTGGGCAGGTTACAGGGATGAACCGTCATCCATGAGGAGCTAAGATGGAAGGGAATGGAATGGGTGGTGGATGGGAGTGGAATAAATGGGAGTGGGTACTTGTCTTTTGGGGGGGACAAGTGTGAATGTAGTAGTTTCAGAGGGATTAGCTTGTTAAGTGTAGTTGCTGTTGTTGTCGTTCCCTAGACTGTCTGTCCGAGCAGTCCCGTCTCCCCAAGGAAGGCCACAGCCGAAACTGGGTTTTCCCACAAATCCTTTATAGAGTGTATGTTGTGTTGTTTGCGTGCATGATTGTGTATAATGCAGTCTTCCATTATGTGTTGTATGGTATGGGGTGAAGTGTTACATCCTGGGCAGCTGTTCACAACTGTTGAGTGTAGTTGGGAAGGCTTATGGGAGGATCTTGATTGAGAGGATTAGGAGAGGAACAGAAGGAGTAATTGGTGAGGAACAGTGTGGATTTAGGACAGATAGAGGTTGTGTAGATCAGATCTTTGTGGTAAGACAGATATGTGATAAAGCTATAGGAAAGGGGAAGGATGTTTTTTGGGCTTTTATGGATCTGGAAAAGGCTTATGATAGGGTAGACAGGAAGGCACTGGGAGGTTATGCGGATATACGGGATAGGAGGAAAGCTTCTGGGAGCTGTCAAGAGTTTTTATGAGAGTAGTAGAGCTTGTGTCAGGATTGGAAATGGAGAGAGTGAGTGGTTTGAGGTAAAGGTGGGACTTCGTCAAGGATGCGTTGTCACCCTGGCTGTTCAACTTATACATGGATGGGGTGGTGCGAGAGGTAAATGCAAGGGTAGTGGGCAAGGGATTGGAGATGGTTAAAGAAAATGGAGAAAAGTGGGAGGTGAGCCAGCTGTTGTTTGTGGATGACACTGCGCTTGTGGCAGGATCGGAGGAGGGATTGAGGAAGTTGGTGGCAGAGTTTGGGAGAGTATGTGATAGAAGAAAGCTAAAGATAAATGTGGGTAAAAGTAAGGTGATGAGATGTACAAGGGGTGAAAGTGGCAGTAGACTGGAAGTGAGCATTAAGGGAGAGCGACTGGAGGAAGTGGATAGTTTTAGATACTTGGGTGCAAATGTGGCAGGGAAAGGTGGAGTGAAGGTGGAGGTAGAATGTAGATTGAGAGAAGCAAGTAAATGCCTTGGTGGATTAAAGAGTGTAATGAGGAATAGACATTTGGGAATGGATGCTAAGAGGAGACTGTATGAAGGAGTGATTGTGCCAACAGCACTGTATGGGGCAGAAACATGGAACATAAGAGAAGAAGAGAGGAGGAGTTTGAATGTGTTTGAGATGAGGTGTCTGAGAAGTATGATGGGGGTTACTAGGCTAGATAGAGTGAGAAATGAGGAGGTAAGGAGGAGAACGGGGGTGGAAAGGGAGTTGGGAGATAGGGTTGATGAAAGAATAAAAGGGCAAAGAATAGTTTCATAGGAACAATATAAAGGAGGAATAATCATAAAATAAAAAAGTAGCATAATTCCTCTGGATATTTTACTCTTAGACAAATGATGTGTGGCTCTAGTCCATAATGGAAACCCAAATCAGTCCCAAATAATTGGCTGCATGCTACTATGCAATTACTACTGCATGATAACATGTAGTCACTACCCCAGGTTAGGATGCCAGTTATTTTTCAGTGGGTTTGTCTTATTATGTTATATATAGCTAGGGTGAAAAGAAGGATGCTGAGGACACTTATATGGGGAACTCCTTGTTGAGTATGTGAAGAGGATAGTGTTATTCCTATGAATACTTGGCAAGTTCTATTGGGAAATATTGGTGGGCATAGTTACTCAAAATCCTAAGAGGTAAAGTTCATACAGGTTATCCATTTAATCTAAACATTGATGGTTTCTTAGATTCATTGATGTCAAGGGTAAACAATGTCACCAAGAACTTCTGAGGGGATGTTGATATTCTGTTTTGTGTCAGCCATAGTTCATTTACAAACAAATTTAGTAACTATGAGTGCTATCTACCAGAAAAATAAAAATTTCAAACTGTTACTGGATGACTACTGGGCTCTACCTGAGGCTTTGGCTGTTTTTCTAAGAGCCAGAGATTTCCAGCAGCAAGAGAATATTAAAGTAATCAATCAAACAATTAATCTGTTGCCCCAAGTCTATCTTGAAGGAGGTCCACAGTTCCCAGGTACAAACTGTTAAATTCTTTAAACAAATATTACTTGCCTATATATACACTGCATGTTATCACACTGGAATTGCCATGACTTGCATGTGTGGTTCTTGCAATTTGATTCATCTGATCCATCGGGGCAGTCACTGTCTCCATCACACAGCCAGGACACTGGTAAACACTCCTGACCCGTTTCACATGTGAACTCGGTTGCTGCAAGCAAACAATTAAATGTCATACCATAATCAATGTAATACAAAATGACAAACAACTTTCTCTGTCAATACCAAAACATAAGAGGGATGTTTGTAAAACACATATTCTTCTTATATACTCAATCATAAAAAAATCTAGTATGGTTGGGGTGTTGTTCACCAGTCTTGGATCACATTTTGGACTGTGATTAATCTCTTAGACGAGGATGCCAGCATTGGCATCTTAATTATATTTCTTTTGTAGTTGTAGCTGAAAGACTCCCATATTCTGTGAACTGGTTTGTGATCATATTTTTGTGGTTATTAACCACTTCCATACAGTGACGCCTACGTAGGCGTCATGAGGAGCAAGTGGGTACGCGATGATGCTGACACCGGCGTCTTACATACATGCATACATATACCAAGGTTTTTTCGCCCTAACAAGGGAGGTAGCCAAAAAGGGAAAGGCATAAATTCATTTCCACCCATTCCATCCCTGAATACACTCCACACCCCTCCAACCTCCCTCTTATCTGATCACCTCCTGGATGACGGGTCATCCCTGCACCTTTTCCACTGCCCTGGGTCAGAAGCAGTGTCGCAAGACACAGCACATCCACAGCAAGGCCGCTTCATTAAATCGGCAACCCCCCTCTCTCCGTCCCCCCATTGCATAAAAGGGGAGGACGGGGAGAAATCCCTTTGGGCTGCGTTAAATTTTGCTCATACATACTATCTCACCGCCCATTCCACCTCATGCATCACAACATCCTCCATATACAACCATTCTCCATTCACCCCGTCTTCTGTCCTCTCCCGTCCTTCCTCAACACACATTCCCCTCTTTCCCAAAGCCCCTTCACCCCATCCATCCGCCTCATCCTAACAATCTACAGAATTATGAAGGGGATGGAAATTCTTGATAGAGATGACTTACTAAAGTGGGACAGAAGAAAACAAGAGGACACGAGAAGAAACTTAAGAAGGACAGTTATAGAAGAGATCTGAAAAAGAATAGCTTCCCACACAGAGTGATAGATATCTGGAAGAAACTGAATGAGGAAACAATGAGTGCTAAAACTAAACATGACTTTAAGAACACACTGGATGCAGAAAGATACAAAAGTGGGCCACTACGAGCATAGCTATCTTCCCTTAAAATACAATTAGGTAAATACACATCTCTGTGGACACCCATGTAATCCTTAAGTATATTTTCCAAACAAAGTGTGAGAATAAAGTATATCCTTCATATTTAACACACCTCGGCATTTGGTGTTTGCAGGTGAAGTGCAATTTGCCTCGTCAGTCCCATCCCAACAGTCATCTTCCATGTCACAACGCCAATTTGCATTAATACAGACTCCAGAGTGGCACCTAGGGGTAAAAAATAATACAAGAGAATGTAAAAAATTCCTCTCTTTAGACAAGACAGATGATGGTGAAGCTTCACTTTTGGAATCTGTGATATTGCTTAAAAATCTGCCATAACACTGTCTTGGCAACAATTATTACCACTACCTTATCCTTACCTGAATTCACCCTCTTCACAGTCTGGGTAATGGCAGTCTTTTTCATCTGAGTTATCCCCACAGTCATTATCATAGTCACACTTCCAAGTGGAAGCAATGCAGCGCCCATTGTCACACTTCCATGAAGGCTCAGTACAAGTCACAGCTTCACAGTCAACCTAAAATTGCAAAGAATGGCATAACAACCTACAAAGGAAAAACAAAAATTGTGGTATTCTGATGCAGCTTAAAGGGATTTCTCCCAGTCTTCTCTTTTTCTGTATGAGGGGATGGAGAGGTGGGGTCGCTGATTAAATGAAGCAGCCTTGCTGTGGATGCGTCTTGCTACATTGCTTCTGATTGTATGCGATAGGGATGCACATAAACTTAAGCTTTTAGAAGATATGTTTATAAAGGAATATAGCCCTATTATAAATATCCAAAGGAACATGATTTCCTTCATTAGCTTGTTTAACAATACAGTGAAGCCACCACCACCAGCACGACCAGTGACCACACCCTATGTCAATACGTCCCCCCCCCCATCCACCTCTTCTCACGCACTCCATCTATCCTCCCTTCAACCGACCTCACAACCCCCAAACCCCCCCAACCCACTCCTTCCCGACATGATGGGTCACCAACCCCTCCCACTACCCCTTCCACCACCCAAGCCGGCTAGATTCGCATATATAAGTCACCACCCGACGATTTCCTTCATCATTTCTTTGGACCTTTAATTTTGTGAGTATTGGTCCCCAACAGCCCATGTATTGTGATAGGATTTGATTTATTGTTGTCTAATTTTGATTTATTGATGTCTATTTCCATGATTGTGAATTCTTGTGAAGGTTAACACCCTTGTTCTCTATTTCTGTATGTCGGTAATTTTTATGTTACAGATTTTCCTGAAGATGTCTCCTTGCAGACGAAACATTGAATAAATGAATCATTTTGGCAATCTGGTTTATGCCCACCCTCCAAATGGCAGAGTACTGGTTAGAAAGCTTGAGAATACCCATAAGAAGATTAACAACCTCCTTAATGCTGTCGACTTTAATAACGCATGCATACAAGAGAATCTGCTCCCTCGGTATTCAAATATAAATATATATATACATATATAAATATATATATAAAACTATGCATATGCACATATAAATGTATTAGCCAAGAGTATTAAATTGATGTATGATAATCAACAATAGACTCACTGCCCATAGTGTCTCCCTTTAATTTTTAATTACTTAAAAAAACTGTGCTGGCATGATGACCACTATTCCTCAGCACTTTAATTTATAAATGGAACACGTCAATGACATATTGTAATTATTACCTATCAAAATTTGTTAACTGGATATTATAATTTCTGTTTTTCTCCCATGAAAGGTTAAGGCATGCTCTGACTCAGGAACTACTATAATATCTACACCTACATAAATCCAAGTGCACCAATACTTAAAGAGTGTGCTTACCTCATCTGAATTGTCTCCACAATCATTGTCACCATCACATTTCCAGTTACTATTGATGCAAACATTGTTAGCACACTGAAATGTGTTCTTCGGACATGTGCCTGTTTCTGAGGCTGCTACACAGAGCCCATTATCTGACAAACTTGTTCCATTGGGGCACAAACAAGTCTCCCCATCAATCGTTTTTTGTGCCTGAAGTTAATATGAACATTTGAGACATAACGCAAATCTGTGAAAAAACTTTCACTTGTCAGTTAAATTATTCTTAATGTCAACACTTCTTCATACACCAAACATTCTAAATCTTGGATGTTGTCCCACTCAATAACCCTTCCATTGCAACCAACAACCAGGGGAAAATTCTGAGATGTACAAGGAATGGTGATGGTTGGAGGCCAGATGTGAGTATACAGGGTGATAGGCTTGAGGAAGCAAAGAGTTTTATGTGTTTGGGGTTACATGTGGCAGCGAATGGAGGTGTAGATGGAGAGGTATATCAAAGACAAAAACAATCAAAATAATACCTAGATGAAATGAGGGGACGGAGAGGGGGGTTGCCAATTTAATGAAGTGGCCCTGCTGTGGATGTGCTGTGTCTTGCAACACAGCTTCTGACCCAGGGCATGGACAAGATGCAAGGATGACCCGTCATCCAGGAGGTGCCAAGACGAGAGGGAGGGAAGAGGGTAGAAGGGAGTGGTGTGTGTAGGGGTTGGAATGGGTGGGAGTGGTTTCTATGCCTTTGTTTTGGGCTACCTCCCATGTAAGGGGGAAAAAGCCTTTGGTATTTGTATATATGAAATGGAAAGTGTTATGAGAAATAGGTATTAGATTATGGATGAAAATGAAGGTTGTATGAAGGAGTGATTGTACCCACAGCACTGTATGAAGCAGATTTGAAATGTGAGGAGGCAGAGAGGAATCAGAACACAGAATACAAAGCACAACATTCATCCCACACCACAAATGCACCTTCCATACACTAAACATGGGCACATCTACCTCTCCTACTACAACAGCCAATATCACCACAGACATCCACTATAATAATAACCAACTGTAAATAACTTACCATAAACGAATCAGGACAAAGACAGGTCTTGCCTCCCTGGGGTGTTCCCATGCATAAGTATTTGCAAGTGGTGTCATTCCTGAAAAGGTAAATTGAACATTTCTCAATACACACAGGATTTGACTGTATCTTAAATAATATGAATTTTCCTTTAGAAAAAAAATATATATATACAATTACTCGACAATGGCATACATACATATACCAAAGGCTTTTTCCCCCCTTACACAGGAGGTAGTGACAATGCCCTACAGGCTTTTTCCTCGTCTTTTCTATTTACAAGTGAGGGGACAAGGAGGCCCTACAGTAGATGCGCTGTCTTGCTGCACTGCTTCTGACCTGGGCAGAAGCAATGCACCAAAAGGAGGAGAGTATTGGGAGTAAGTGTGAGAGTGAAATAAGTAACTCTCTGGCCCAATCTGGAAACCAGGTGCAAGCCCCTCAGGGCTGCATCCCTTGGGAGGGGTGGGGCTGTTTGTATCCAGTTGTGGACACATTGGTATATGGCTTTTCGGTATGAAGACAGACTTCACTTAACCTGTAGCAACACTGCCACTGCTAGTGTCCCCTAAGTGTGCACATCATACTGTTTATAAAATTATTATTCTGTATCAAATTATTATATGTCTATTGTAAATTACAGAGTATGTTCCAAATATTATATCACATACAAGGATCACTGTTGTATTGTTAAATGTATTTATATATAGATTTATTTGCATACTTTGTTCAAAGCTTTAATTATTCTCGATGTATTATGTATGTAATGGCGGACAGTCCAATCAAATATGATTTCAAAACCAGTTATGCAATTTGAGCTACTCCTGTCTGTAACTTGGAAAGAATTCTACTTCCCTGATGAATTGACCAGCCTCATCAAACCCCTTTGCTACGATGACACCTACATTAGCGTAATGAGGAGCAAGTGGGTACGCGAGGATGCCAATGTTGATGTCTTGATTATATAAATTGTAGTTGTACCTGCGTGACCCCCATACTATGTAGACTGGCTTCATCGTATTTTCTATGGTTATCAAAATTCACGGGTGAAAGAGAACGAGCAATATGGCGGTAACTTTATTTTTTTTAGTGCGACTATTATGACGCAACATCGCACGTCTGGCAGCTAATGCTGCCCATGAGATTTTGGCCCGGAGTGGAGGGGCTAAATGAAAATTTTGAATGACACATGGCTCTTACTATAACACATCACAAGTCACTGCTAGACTTCATATGAGAAAAAATCAACATGGGAACTTGAAGGACAGCTACACTACAATACTGGAGACTGCTCACAAGTAATTGCCTTATTCCCAACTTTTGCCAATTTCACCCCCTGTTATCACTGTTAGTGTTGCCCACCATCAACACTTGTCGCCCTCACTGGTTTACTAGCTCACAGCCCTTGTTTTCCTCACTTAGGGATATAGCAACACTCACTTCTTTTAGTTATAATCTTCTGTCCAGAAGAATTAAATTCTATTTTCTTCTGTATCTTCCTTCAGTTAATTCTTATACAGCGTACTCCAAAGGAATCCCCCAAGAGCACATGTGCAAGATCATACATGAGCTTTACAGTGACATAATGATTTTAGTTCCAATGATCTTTAACTTTATACTTAAGATCCTCCCCAAAGGGTATGATCCTATAATCCCCAACCAATTGAATTTTCTCCACCCTTTCACCAATCAGATTTGTTGTTACAAGTCTATACGGCAATATTGTTTACTTAGAATAATCTTGAGTCTACATAATTCTCACTTAGGTTACAAAGAAATGTCACGTCAGCAATACACTCAAGCCCCTGGCTACTGTTTATAAACATGGCAGAAAGGCAGACTTAGGCAACCTGCTCGCTCACTTGCTATTTTGTTTTTGTAAATAATTAAACCATTAAATGTAACACCCGTCTTCTACCCCTGTTTCTACCAGTCTCTTACACCAACCATCCCTATCTCTTTCGTATTCACAGTCTCTGGGACCAATGACACATACCTACATGTGGTGGTCCTATAGTGCTACTGGTTTTCCACCCTGTGAAACTTGAGGCAATGATTGATTGATTTCAGTCTCTCTGTCACTTAGGAATTAAGACAATGCCACCACCAACTAACTTAACGATGAACCTCCAGTACATAATTATGTATATACCTTTGGCCTTTTACATCTTGTAAAGAGAGTGGCCATGTCAATGCATGCTTTGTCTCTTTGTTGAAGAGAAATACAGACAAGGAGATATCCATTCCTTTCACTCCACACTTCAACTTGAATGGTGTCTGTCTATCTATCGATATACCAAAAGACCTCTTCCCCCTTATGAGAGATAGCCAAAGCATACACTCACCACCCATCCCACACCCACTTGTTTTCTCTCTTATCTTGATTCCTTGTGCATGAAGAGCCATCTCTGTCCCTTGCCCACTGCCTTGGTCAGAAGCAATGCAGCAAGGCAGAGCACATCCACAGCATGGCCCACCACTATATTTGAAGGTACAACTTCCATTAAATCTGATGTATCTATTACATAAGGTTGAAGTCTGTCCATACACCTAAACATAAGTAGTTTAGCCACATCTTCACTAATTCCAATCTCATACTTACCCACACGCATTGGTTCCTTTTTGTGTGAGTCTTCCATAGATTTTGAGGTCCACAAGACCAAAAATAGGTGAGGTGTTGATAGGGGAAGCCACAACGACATTATCTTTATTTCCACGCAGGATCATGAATGTATTCCAATCATCCCAGTACACCATCTCCTTGTGAATCCCAATTGCAAAAGGTCGTTGTACGTATTGCTGTAGATTATAAATAAGAGTTTAATTTCATAATATATATATATATATATACATATATACACACACACACAAACATAAAAAGGAAATAAATATCTATGAAAAAGTATACAAGATATAAAGCATACACTTTACAGGGGTCTAATGTGTACCTGCTTCTGGAGGCTATATAAGATGGGCAGCTGAGCTGCCCATTTTCAAAACCCATCGACTCCCTCATTTCCTTCAGGAGATGCAATATTGAGGGGTTGACACTCAGTCTATAGACTAAGCCCAAGATCACTATCAATTTAAACTGCATTTCTTAAACTTTGTCACATATGAAGAGCCGACAACCAGCAACTGCTCCCCTCCTACTACTGTCAGCCAGCAACAGAAATAGTCCCACACTATATGGACAAAGGTACATACATATACCAAGGCTTTTTCCCCCTTACTAGGGAGGTAGCCAAAAAGGAAAAGGCATAAAATCATTCAACCCATTCCACCCCTGAAAACACTCCACACCCCTCCACCCTCCCTCCCATCTTAGCACCTCCTAGATGACGGGTCATCCCTGCACCTTGTCCACTGCCCTGGGTCAGAAGCAGTGTCGCAAGACACAGCACATCCACAGCAAGGATGCTTCATTAAATCGGCGACCCCCCCTCTCCGTCCCCCCATGTAAAGGAGAGGACGGGGAGAAATCCCTTCGGGCTGCGTCAAAATTTTGCTCACACATACTGCCTCACCCCAATCCCCCCATCCATTCCACCTCATGCATCACAACATCTTCCATATACAACCATTCTCCATTCACCTCTCTCTTCTGTCCTCTCCCGTCCTTCCTCAACAGACATTCCCCTCTTCCCCAAAGCCCCCTTCACCCCATCCATCCATCTCATCCTAGGACATCCCCTCATGTTCACTCCCTCCACATCTGCCTTCCATACCTCTTTTACTAGTCTTTCTTCACTCATTCTTTCCATGTGTCCAAACCATCCTAATACTCTTTCATCAACCCTATCTCCCAACTCCCTTTCCACCCCTGTTCTCCTCCTCACCTCCTCATTTCTCACTCTATCTAACCTAGTAACCCCCATCATGCTTCTCAGACACCTCATCTCAAACACATTCAAACTCCTTCTCTCTTCTTCTCTTATGTTCCATGTTTCTGCTCCATACAGTAAAATGGACAAAGGTATGATGAAAAAACTCACAAAAATACTAATCTGTACAAGGCTAAATATACATCAGTGGTGTGGTCCCCACACAGTAAGATATAAGCAAGATCAAGAGTAGGGTGACAGCATAACAGAAGGACAGTCACAGTATAATAAGTATCATCATTTCTCTATGAACAGAGATTTCCTCTACCACAGAGAAAATGATGTGTGGCTCTGGTCCATAGGGGCACCCTATATTGACCCTAATGCATCGGCTGCATGCTAGTGAGCAGCTTTTAACCCCCACAATGACATGCAGCCAATACCACAGATGGGGATAAATATGATAATTGGAGAATAAGGAGAAAGTAACCTGACCACATGAAAGCAGCTCCTTTCCTATTTACAGTTAGGCAACACAAACAAAAAGAACCCACAGACAGACAAACTGACACTGACACATAGTAGTCATTAACCTACACTTTGGCTATATATTGTCTTCATATTCTTTCCATCCATATCAGCCGAAGCAATGTAGTCACGATCTGCATCCACCCAAAAGATACGATCCGTCTGGAAGTCTATAGTTATTCCATTTGGCCACCGAACAGTGCCTACCCCAAACAGAACCTGACAAGAGAAAGCATAGAATCATCATAACACAATAACAAAACTCTTGAAAAATAAAACAATGAACAACTAAGAAAATATTGCCAGCCATTTTATTTAAAATATGCTCTCAAGTACAAACTTTTAAGTTGGATCCATCGAGGTGACATCGTGCAACCATGGGATGATACCCTGACCAATCCGTGAGGAACAAATACCTGAAATATGTTTATGGTATAATATACATGTACCATAGGCTTTTTACCCCCTTACATGGGAGGTAGCCAAAAAACAAAGGCATAGAAACCACTCCTAGCCATTCCACCCCCTATATACTCCACTCCCCTCTTCCGTCCCTCTTATCTTGGCACCTCCTGGATGACGGGTCATCCCTGCATCTTGTCCACTATCCGTATAACAAAACCAAATATCGAAATGCTCATAATTGAAATGAAAGTATGGAGAGATTTAGACGTAGTGTGAATAAAGTGGTGTTAGAAATTAAATGCCAGAGGAAGAAACGAGTCAGTGGATCAGGGTTCCCACTTTTTGACAGGTTATTCTTTCATTACTTTTTAAGGACTTTTCATTACCCATTCTTGCAAATCTTCAGGACCAGTGTACAGAAATTCCTGGATATTTTTCACACCCCAGCACTTGCAAACATTACTGGAAAATGTCATTCAAGGGCAGAGGACCTGATGAACAACATCTTTGCCACCATTAGAACTGCCACAGTTGATGAGGGAATTGTTTTTATTGCCAATTGATTAAACAATACATGCACAAAATAATTTTGGTGGAAAACAAAATTCATAACCATTTCATGACTTCTGATCATTTTTTAGGAATTTAAGGACTTTTCAGTACTGATTTTTTATTATACAAAAATTCATGACTTTTTAGGTTTTTAAGGACTTGTACGAATGCTGTGAATGGATCAATCAATCAATCAATCCAATACCCCAGGTCTCTCTTGCAGATGCCATGCCCAGCCTGCCTTTGGCCTTTCACTGAGGAACCACAGAAGAGGACGAGTGGACAATGTTACCACATATCAATCTTGCAAATGGGTACCCTTCCACCTAGGTCCAAAAGGAGATTTGGCCCTGAGGGGCCACAACCTGGGATCCAGTGGATGAAGTACTAGTGAAATATTGTACTATATAGGAACTGAAGAAATGAGAAAATTATGTTAAGTATTGAAGTATTGAAAGAAAAATTATAGCAAATTCAGTTCCCAAGAAGAAAGATATACGCAGTATGTATGGACCTGGGAGGTTGGTGGGTGTTTGATTAAGACATCACCGATGGATTATGTACTGGTTTCCAAGAAGGTGATAGGAAGAGTACTGGGCATGCAAGTGTCGGGGGAAAAGTGGTGAAATGTTTGAGCATCTTGTATAGGAGAGACTAAGAGTGGATGTATGGCTGAGAAAGAGGAAATAGGGAGAGAAGTTATGGGACTGAGTTGACTGAGAAATAGAAAGAGGATGAATACCAGATGAAATTAAGTGATATATAATACAGCCACTGAAAAGAACCTCCAGTCAGTGGTCCTGTGAGAGTGAGGAGTTCATTTTGGGAGAAATGTCTCCCTGCCACCCATCTTCAAAATTTGTCAATACTCTCACCTCTACCCTTGTGGGAGCTGACACTCTGTCTGGACTAGGCCCACAATCTTTATCTGTTTACTTGAGCTGTATTTCCTCCACCTTCCTACATATAAAATAGAGCTATCAATCAGAGACTGCTCCCATCCTCCTATTATTATAAGCTAGTGACAGCGAAGTGGTGCCACACTGATGAAACAAACACAACATTTCTTCCTGGAGGAATCTATGGGAGGGGGTAAGGTGCTGTTTCCAACCACTGTAGGTCTATATGTTTCAAGATGGTGACACCTGAGGCAGCAATTACTATTCTCTTTACCATTTTATTACAACCAACATCCAAGCACAGCCTGTCAGAAACAGAGTTTCCACTTTTCTTCACTTTTGTGATGAGTGCAACCCCTGTAGGCTGACACTTAGTACTTGTACAAGGTCCAAGATCTCTATTAGCAGCAATGAGTTTAGTTGTTACTGAAGCATTGGTATGGCCTCATCACATACTGTGGTGGACCTATTATTTAATATTTAATCATAAGAATGGGTGATAAGTGTGTCAGACAACTTTTTCATAAATCTTAACAGTGTGATAGATAATTCTAATTTTCACTGTCAAGTGTAAAGTTTCTAAAATCATGCGGTAAGGCAAAACCAATACTTGTGAGGTTTAAAAAACTGTTCCAAGGAAACCTACATATTCAACATGGTTTCCATATGGAGATTTTCTAAGGCTAAAAATTAGTTAACTGATCCCTGTGGAATACTTACCCTTTCACTGGATGCACAGCAACACCTCTAGGGTTAATTAGTGTGTTATTGTTGAGCAATACACGCCTCATCCTGCCATTTGTGGGGGTGTCTGTGCGAATAACTTCCAGGGTCCTCTTATCTGCACTGACAAAATACAAGTTGTGGCTCACCCAATCAAGGACGAGCCCTTCTACATCCTTAATGTCCTCAACAAGAGTTTCAACAGTGTGACGTCCATCAAAGCACATGCGCTGTTGAAAAGTTGAATTTTATCATCATGGGCACAATCAACCTGCATTACTTCAATATAAAACACATGTACACATCACATATGTGTTTATTCTACAAATCACAAGAATTATACAGCACAATCAACAAAACAACAGTTTTGCTTTCACTGCATCTTCTACTGCTACAATCAAACCCTCCATATCTTAGTCTATATTTAACAAATCCCTAAAATACTCTACCCACCATTCCTTTACTGCCTTCACTTGCATCCTTTACCTTCTCCTCAACTCAACTCACCTTCCCTCACTCTTCTCCCTTCTTTTCAATACATTTGGTCACTCGTTTCAAAATTCTTAGTCAGACTACCCTAAGGACCTTACATCCACTCTCCTCTTGGCTTCCCATCACCCTGCATTTTGCATCCACTCTCTTCATTCTGTAACTTTCATGAACTTCCCCACTTCTTTGCAAGAAGTTTTTCATATACCTGTTTCTTTTCAACCACCATCACCTTTACCTCTTCACCCCATCAACCCCTGCATCTCCTGTTCCCTCCTAGCTTCCTCCAAGAAATACACCCATTCCTCTTCTCTGTGTCACCTATGTTCTCCACTACATCTCATACTTTTCATACTTTTCTCAGCTTTGCCTGGTATTCTTTCTTTTTTTAATCTAATTTGCTCACCTTTAGCATCTCTCTACCTCAATCACATTTCTTCCTTCGCCACTCAACCTTCACTCTTAATCTAACAATCCACTGCCCTCTCTCCTGAACACGTTTAAGTCCACAGTTCTTCCAATCCTCTTTTTGGGGCTCCACTACATAGTCTATTACCATTTTCTCAACTACCCTCTCACCAACCCTGGCCTAGGTATTATGCTAATTCGATTTCACTACTTCTCAAAAAATATTCAGGACATACCAACACTGGTTAAGTAACACAACAGACAAAACATGGCCACACACCATATGTGGTACTGACTGCATAAGTTTTATGCAGGCAATACCTCATGGATTTTTGTGACACTCCTACAGAGGAGTCATGCAGCATTCTTTTACGACTCCAGACTAACCTCAACTCACAAAAGAATGCTTATAATTTTCAACTTCTATCCATTCTTTGTTGGACCAAGGGCATGGTTCATTAAAGCCCATGCTATTTAGTCCTTGAGGGGGGTGACCTTAAACCAATTCATCCATACTTTCTGCTGGCCTTCTACAATCTCTAATTTAATACTTCCCTAACTCCCCTTCAATGGCAAATTGTTGTTACCGAGGGAAAAAGCACTGATTTTATTAACAAAATAACACACAAGCCCACAATGCCATAATGCAATCACACACATTTTCAAGCTGCAGAGCACTGACAGGAATGCACATACATGTACACTACATATTTTGAATGGGAAGCCTTTGGTAGTAGCCTGAGGTTAATTGATTTCCTCTAGTGCTTCAGTACCATGATTCAAGAACATCATAGGCAAATAACTTCTTTAGGAAAAAACACAAAACCAGCCACTGATAATACTCACGTATATTTTGTTGACTGTCACATCTGACCAATACAGGCAGTTGTTCTTTAGATCGAAGTCAAGTGCAATGGCCATTTCAAGTTCAACTGGTATTGGCAAAGGTACCAGGCCATCCTTTGGGTCATCCAAATCATAGCGTAAAATCTTCTTATGAGTCGATACCAGCAAGAATTCTTGTTCCTCCCTTTGAGGATGAAAGTGATACAAATAATAATTTTCAGGGGAAAAAAAAAAAATGAATAAATAAATAAATAAATTTAGTGTGTACAAACCACTCCAAGTCATTTATATACATTATAGTTTAGTTTTTGGAATCCTAAGACCATAGAGGAAAGAAGCCCCTGACCCAGCCACAAGTGCAGTATCATCTGCAAACAACAACTGGCTCATCTCCCACTTCCCTCCACTCTCACTTGCTATCTCCAAACACCTACTTTATCACCCAATCTATATACACATTGAATAATCATGGTGACATTACACAACCCCACTGGAATCCCATCTTTCTCTCAAATCAATCTCTCCATTCCCTACCATAACACAAGCTCTACCACTCACATTAAAAATTTCAACTGTCCTAAAATACATCAACCAAAACTTGGATTCATATATCTTTACCATGGGTAATTGGGTAAACTCTGTTTTACAGCTAAATGTTAGGAGGCATATGTATACATCATCTATATACCAAATGCCTCTTCCTCCTCATAAAGAGGTAGGTAACCTGGCACACATCCACTCCCACCCATTTCACTCCCATTCAATACCCATTTTTCTTATCTTAGCTCCTTCTGGTCAGATGCAATACTGGAACACATAGTACACCCACAGCAGGGCTGCTTCATTTATACAGCCACCCTCCCTTCTTGTTCCCTCATTGATTTATACAACAAAATGTATCTTACCCTACAGGACAAGGGATCTTCTCCTTGTCATACAAGTAGTCCTTTCCTCCTTCACAGGTGTTGCTCGGGATCTTTTCATATCCCTTTGTCCGGTTATAGTATTGTCCCGGGAAGCAGATACTAGGAGGAACAGATGGATCCCTTGCGGATCCTTGTGCAGTCGGATCGTGCACACAGTTGGATGTGTTGGCGTCAACAACAAACCCAAAATCACACATATAGTCCTCTCTCTCACATGGGCAGTTCTCCACAGAGATAGGCCTGTCATAATTACGACCATTGAAACAGTTGGAATGTGCAACACGTCGTTCATAAACTTCCTTCCGTCCTAGAAGACAGATGATACCTGATTTCCGATTAGATGGTGACCACAGCTTGTAATCATCTTTAGTGCATTGTTGGTACTTGAACACAGGGCGCAGATCCACCTATTTGGGGAAAAAATTAATAAATAGATAAATGCAAAGGATTATGACTAAAACAAGTGAGACAGTGAGATATACAAAAATAAAACATTGCAAATACATACATACCAAAGGGCATTTTTCCCTTACAAAGGGGTAGTTGAATCATAGACCCACCCCACAGCCATCCAAAACCCAGTCATCACTCCTCCCATCTTACCATATTGTGGATGAAGAGACATCCATACCTCCTGCCACAGCACTCGGGTCTGAGTGCAGGTGGTCAGATGGGATGGTTATGGTGCCTTTACCCCATCCATCCACCTCCTCCTTGATCTTCACCAACTTCTGCTTTATATATTCTTTTTGCTTGTCTTTTTCCAATCATCCTTTCTATACGACAAACTATCTCAGCCTTTTGTGATCTACCCTATCTGACACCCCTCTCACTCCTGCCTTGTTCTCTGCTTCACCTCCAAGTTTCTATCCATCCTCACAACATGTACCATAATTCTCAAACATTTCCTTAATGATTCCTTCAAATTCCAAGTCTCTACTCCATTCAGTGCTGTGGGCCTGGCTTATTCTCCATATCTTTCTTCATTCATCACCAAATACCTATTTCTCATGACACTTTTCACTCCCTAGACATTTACTTTCAAAGTAACTTTACTTTGATTACCTTGATGACAATCCAGTTGTGTTGAGGACCACTCGCTGAACCATACAATGTAAAAATTGTGGTGTTCTCTCCAGGCTCAGTCATCAGGCCATATATGCGCAGTTCCTAAATAAATATATATTAAAAGGTAGTCAAACAATAGTGACACTTCATCCATTATATGTCATATACATGTGTGTGTTTACCTGCTATAAACACAATTATTGGTACAAGTAATTCAATATATACAGCAATAAGTAACAAGTGATATATGGTCCTGTACATGTTCCTTAAAAAATACATTCAATGTTTCTCCATTACCCAGTCAATATCATGATACATAAAATTTATAAAAAGCAATATTATTACATGGGAGATGGGACTTTACATTATGCTCAATTTAATTACATGGATAGTTTAAAAGAATAACAATAATATTTGCTGTCTCATGGGTTAATAAGTGGAAAACCTGCAGCCATATAACAGTAAGCAACAATCCTAAGGTCCTCCCAAAGATCATGGGAAGGAACTTCATTTAAATTGATTGAGAATCATGGGACTACAATATGATGGACAACAACATTCAACACAAATTCAATTCACTGTGGCTGCACATATTTAACCCCTTCCATAAGCTGATGCCTATATAGGTGTCATGAGGCATGAATGGGTATATGAAGATGCCAGGGTTGGCATCCTGATTACATTTATTTTGTAGTTGTAGCTGAGTGACCCCCCATATTCTGGGAACTGGCTTGATCATATTTTCTGTGATTATTAATAATCAGAGTGAAAGAGAACAAGTAATAATGTTGTAACTTTATATTTTATGATGCAAGTATTATGGTGCATCATCAATTCATCGTACATGAGGCAGCTGATGTTGCCTGCATGAATTTTACTCATCAAAGAGGTTAACAATGCAAATATCTCACCTTGTCTGAAACCTTGTATGACTGCCAACTCTGTCCTTCATCTGTAGAATAGAGAAGCTGAGTGTTTGGTCCAGGATTTTTCAGGTATTCAACTGCCACGAGTACTCCGCCATGGTCTCCAAATGTGTACATGTACTCCCCTTTGATAACCTGAAATAAAGATTCATGATTCAATGACATACATATTTCCATCTAACTGTATACCAAGTGCCTCTTCCCCCTTATAAGGGGGGTAGCCAACTATGGCTCATACACATTCCCATCCACCACCCATTTGCCTCCCTCTAAACCTAGATCCTCACAGATGAAGAGTTATCCCTGTCTCTTGCCCACTCCCCAGGTCAGAAGCATATACATACATACATACATATACCAAAGCCCTTTTCCCCCTTACACGGGGGTAGCCGAAAAGAAAAAGGCATAGAAACCACTCCCACCCATTCCATTTCCTATATATTCCACTGCCCTCCACCCTCCTCCCTCCCTCTATCTTGGCCAGAAGCAATGCAGCAAAACACAGCACATCCATAGCAGGGTCTATTCATTTACACTGTGACCCTCCCTACTCCTCCATCCCACTTTGCCGCTTTCTACAACTTGCATAGAGGATGACAGTGGCAGAATTATTTATCATTCCCCCCCCTCCATCAGGGGATATGAAGATGTATTGTTACAGAAATAGTAAAGGACAGTTTCAAGGGAGCAGTATAAAGGAGGGACAAATCTAGTACAAAAGTAACTCACTAATACACACATACATAGAGCTAAAACTTTTAGCAACTTACCTCATGCCAGGTGACTCCTGCATCTCGGGAGACATACACATCAGAGTGGCCCTTCAGACTATTGCCAACAACCCCACTTGCTATAATCAGCCCAGGAGCTGATTTCATGCTGTGGATTGGAACTGAACTAAGGCCAGGTTTGAGAGCACTTAGCATCTGACCCAAGTGTAGAGAACATCCTGCTTCCTAAATGTTCATAAGAAAACATTGTAAGATTATCGACCAATTTCCAAAAATTAACAAATAAATAAAACATTAATATGAAAAATAAACTATATCAATAAAACAAATACAATGTTAATCCAAAAATATTGTTTAACAGTTAAAACATCTCAAAGCTGAATACACATTCTTACCCTTGAACAGTTGATAGGTTGACCTTGACTATCTTTGACTGGAGGGGCAATAGGCTTCCATTGAGCACCTTGGTCAAAAGTGATGTATGAGCTGATGTGTTCCACACTCAACACTACTCTCCCAGGCTTAAATTCCTGCAAATATCAGAATTACAAAAAATCTGTTGCCGCAGATATCTTGCTGATGAACCAAAATACCTACCTACACATCAAGGGCTTTTTCCCCTTTACCAGAGAGGCAGCCAAAGTGAAAAGACTTATACCCATTCCTACCCACCACCCTTTCCTCCCTCTCATCTTAGCTCCTCATGGATGATGGGTCATCCCTATATCCTGCCCACTGCCCTGGGTCAAAAGCAATGTAGCAAGACACAACACATCCTAGCATTGAGATCTCCCAATACCACCACTTTGACATTTCTACCTAAACTCTCTATCCAATAAGCCTCCCTTACCTATGAACCCTTCTCACTACCAGGCCCATGTGCACTTACAAAGACCCATATCTTCCTTCCCAGTTTCACCTTCAACCACATTAACACCAAAGAAATCTCCTACTCCACCACATATTTACCTATCTCTTCACTTATTAGTATAGCCACCCCTTCTCTCCCTCATCCTCTCTTCACCCCTGACACCCTTCCAACTACATTTCCAAACTCAAACTCGCCATTCCCACTCAACTTAGCTTCCCTCAATGCCAACACATCCATCTTTCTTCTCACATAATGTCTATCTCTTCCCTTTTACTCTCATCTGAATTTTCATACAAGAAAAATACAGTGGAGAATCCCTAGCTCCCTTAATCCATCCCATTCAGTCACGTTGCATGGAGGGCATGACAACCAATGCCAGCCACTGTGGATGTGGGTTTCCAGTCAGTGACTCTCAAGGTAACAAGAAATATCATCCTATTTTTCAAAAAGGAATCCAGTGGGTATGGGATAGGTGAAGGGTGAGTGCATGCCTAAGCTGGGTGCCACTTTAGTGAGGGGGAAGGAGCCAATCTTGACAGATTTTATCCTAACACTACTCCAAAGTTTGTTAATGTTATTTAATCTCATTCACTTGCCTCTGATAGCTGTGAGGCAATGTAAACTCCACGGATGCCCTCCACACGGTGTAGATCAGCAAATGATACATTTGTGACATGGCTGCAAAATAAAATGTCACTGAACATGAATACAAGAGTAAAAGATGCAGCAATTTTCTTCAAATTCATTTTCAGTTATTATCCTTCTGTATGTACCAAACCAAACATGTACAATTACTCACCTCAACCATGTAACATCCCAAGCACTACCCTGGTTATAATACAATATGCGTTCCAAGGAAAGAGAAAACTTTACCAATCCATTTCGAGGTACATCTGACACATACAGATTGGACTGGATCTCACCATGTACTACACATGCCATCACCTGTAGAAAGTAATGCATAAAACACTATCACATAGCTGACGTGGATTGGGAAGGATTAAACTAAGGATCTAAATATAATATCTACAGCTTACCACTGGTAAATATGACTTGGTAAATATAGAACTAACAACTTCTCTTTTTTCCTTTGACTTCCTCACCTGGTCTTCTGCCACATCAGCAATGTAATAGTGGATGTGTGTAAGATTGTTGGGGAACTCAGCTGGGAGAAAAGGGCCACCATTGAATGAAATAAAAAGCTGTAATGTCTCCTCTTCTGTTGGTCCACTGTCCTGAAAAAAGAAAAATATCTATTCACTACAAAAGAATAGGGCAGGGTAAGAAACGAGGTGAGGAGGAGAACGGGGGTGGAAAAGGATTTGGGAGATAGGGTTGATAAAAGAGTTGGGATGGTTTGAACACATGGAAAAAATTATTAGTAAAAGAGGAGTGGAAGGCAGAGGTGGAAGGAGTGAACATGAGGGGGCAACCTAGGATGAGATGGATGAATGGGGTAAAAGGGGCATTGGGAAGGAAGGGAGAAGACAGAAGATAGGGATGAGTGGAGAATGGTTGTGTATGGATGATGCTGTGATGCATAGAAAAAAGTGGGTGGGGGATGGGGGTTTGAGGGAGTATGTGTGAATGATATTTTGATGCAGCCCAACAGGAATTCTTCCCATCTCCTCTTTTTCTGCATGAGGGGACAGAGAGGGGGGATCACTGATTAAGTGAAGCAGCCTTGCTGCATTGCTTCTGACTCAGGGCAGTGGGCAAAATGTAGGGATGATCCATCATCCAGGAAGAGCCAAGAAAAGAGGGAGGGAGGGAAGGTGAGTGGGCATGGAATATGTGGGGATGAAATGGATGGGAGTGGATTTATGCATTTGAATTTGATTACCTCCCTTGTAAGGGAGAAAAAGCCATTGGTTTATGTATGTATGTATGTTTGTTCAAAAGAATTTCTTAACTTGACACATGTTGACTGGGAACAAGGATTCCTGAAATCAAAATTAAAATAAAAATATAACAGGTATAATCTGATGGAAAAGGGACCTACATTTAAATCTGGCACCAATAATACCTTTTAGATATTATAAGAAAATAAGTAAATGGTACATGGTGAGCGAGTAAATTTCTGCATCAGAAAAATCAATTTTCTGAAATTACGAGGGGTTATCAAAAAGTAATGACAGTGATACCATATATTTTCACGGTACAGAGGTAAATCCAAATAGTGGCCTACATTCCTTCAAAGTACTCCCCTCCTGCCTCTATGCAACGTTCCATCCTCTTTCGCCACTTCATGAAGCACTCACGGTACTCAGAAGCCGATATACCTCGTAGCTCTGAATTGACTGCTCGCGCCAGATCTTGGATGCGATGAAACAGCTTCCCTGCGATCGCACCCTTGATCTTTGGAAACAACCAAAAATCACAGGGAGCAAGGTCAGGCGAGTAGGGTGGGTGGGGGAGAAGTGTGATCCCCTGCTGCTCCAGGAACTGCACAGTGAGGCGAGCTTTGTGGGGGGCAGCATTGTCATGGTGCAGCAAAAGGCGCGATCGGCGACGGGTTGGTGCACTCTTGGCCTGATATTCCAGGACTCGAGGAAGGACGTGATCAGTGTAGTACTGGGCTGTGATAGTACACTGTTGAGGCATTACATCCACACACATTGGTCCTTGTGAATTGAAGAAGATGGTGAAAAGGCACTTCCTGCTGCGAAATCCTTCCTTCAGAATCTGAGGTCGAGGTTCTTCATCACTCAAACCAAGTTAGACTGCTTGTCTCTGGTGGTGAAGAAAGAAATCCAACACTCATCTCCGGTATCTACATCTGAGAACCGTTTCGGACCATTTGGCTCGAATTCAGCCAGCCATAGACGAAAAATCTGCACCCGTTCACTCTTCTGCTCTTCCGTAAGCAAATGAGGTATCCATCGAGCACACTTCTTCCTCAGCCCTAAGTGTTCATGCACGATGTCATGTGCGCTCCCATAACTGACACCGAGCTCCAAGGATAAGAATCGAAGAGTAACAGTTGGATCTTCGTTAATGATGGCCCGCGCACGGACCGTCGTTGCTTCGGTCACGGATGTCCGAGGGCGGCCAGGACGATGATCATCTTCTAGCTGCAATTTTCCGGCTGCAAAAGCTCGAATTCAGCGGGAAACAGTTTCCAGTGATGGAGTAGACTCGGGAAAAACATGCAACAATTCCTCTCTGATCTCCGTTGCTTTTTTCCCTAGTTTCCACCTTGTGAAGGTGTAGAATCTGCAGCCTTCTTTCGAAAAATCCATGTTTCCGGTTAGAGAGGCAAACCAACAATGGCGCAATCGCACAGCGCAACGATAAAATGTAAGCTAGACAAACAACGACAAGCTCAAACATGTAACAACAGGCAATGGTCTGAAAAGTGGCTAATGAAATTAAACACAAGTAAATGCAAGGTAATGCACATAGGTAAAAATAACAGTAAGTACGATTACAAGTTATTTGGAAATTCGTTAACAAAAGTGGATAGTGAAAAAGATCTCGGCGTAATTATCAGTAACGACCTCAAATCATCCAAGCAATGTATTTCAGCCTCTGAGAAAGCAAATAAGATTCTGGGACTGATTGTGCGATCATTTGATTTCAAAAGTCCATCACTCATTAACAAGCTATATAAATCGTTAGTTCGTCCACATTTGGAATATGCTGTTTCCGTATGGTCACCGAATCTCATTAAAGACATTGACAGACTGCAAAAAGTACAACGGCGAGCCACAAAACTGATTCCAAATATCAAAAATAAATCATACGAAAATCGACTAAAGCACATGAATCTGTTTTCCCTAAAAAAGCGTAGACTCAGAGGTGACTTGATACAGGTCTTTAAGATTTTAAAGGGAATTGACAACATCAAAAGTGACCAAATTTTCACAATGAATGAGAATCAGACAAGAAACAATGGTCTCAAACTGTCCGGAAATAGATTCAATTTGGAAGTAGGTAGAAACAACTTTGCCAACCGTGTAGTTAATGAATGGAATAAACTTCCTGCACAGGTAGTGCAATGTAGTTCAGTTCGAAGCTTTAAGAATCATTTAGATAAATACCTAAGTAAGATGCTGTAATGATTATAATTTATCTTATATTATTTGTTTTTGTTTTGTTATCGTTTGTCTGTCTGATTTTCAATTATTATTAGTTGTATGTCAATTTATTATTTGCTGTTTGCCTGTTTGTTTGTTATTTTAACTATGCATATGCACTTATTTGAGTATTTTGTTTGTTATTTACATTATTATGGTTTTTGTTTATTGTTTTATTGTTAATGTGATTTTTTTTTTTTTGTGCATCCGACCTAGATATGGATCAAAAGGTCTCCTGTCGGCATGCTCCGCCTTTGTAATCCTTTGTAAACACTTGCTGCCCCTTGCTCCCCGCCCCCCCAACACTTATAGTCTTTCAGCTACGAGTCCGACTGTTATTACTTTCTGATCACCCCTGATAATGGAAATTTACTAACATAAATCATTCAATCTGCTACCCTATGTCTCTTTTGCAACAAATTTAGGGCTCTCAGGTAGACTGTCCTGTGTGTTGTTATTTCGAAATAGCTAGCATTGGACAGTGAACGGTAAGGTACTCCGGGTCCTTTGTGTGATGGTAGTTTGATTCTGTGGACAAGCCAATTTTGTGCTACTGCAGTTTTAGTGCTTGATGGTGCCCTGAAGGCAAGCATTCTAATAAGGTTCTTGCTACTCTTGATTTTTTTTTTTTTTTTAACCACTTCAGTAGGAGTCAAATTCTCATGTGCAGCATCAGCTGCCATGTGTACACTGCATCACACTACTTGCATTCTAAAATATTAAGTCAGAATTGTATTACTTGTTTTCTTTTACTGAGTTTTCTTTTACTGAGCTGTGGATGTGCTGTGTCTTGTGACACTGCTTCTGACCCAGGGCAGTGGACAAGGTGCAAGGATGACCCGTCATCCAGGAGGTGCTAAGATAAGAGGGAGGGTGGAGGGGTGTGGAGTATATTAACCCCTTCCATACGGTGCCGCACACGTAGGCGTCATGAGGAGCAAGTGGATTCGCGACGCTGCCATATCGGCGTCTTGATTATATTTATTGTAGTCGCCCCTGTGTTTTTACATTCTCCCAAATGCGCCCTTAATCCCATTCTCTGTGGTTTTCAAAATTCGCGGGTGAAAGAGAGAACGATCGATATAAGCGGCGACTATATTTTATGATGCGAATATTATTTCGTTACGTCGTACGGCTGGCATTGGCTGCTGCCCGCGAGATTTAAGTCCCGTATTGAAGTGGTTAAGGGATGGAATGGGTGGGAATGATTTTATGCCTTTTCCTTTTTGGCTACCTCCCTTGTAAGGGGGAAACAGCCTTGGTATATGTATGTATGAGTAATAAACACAGAAAATGTGATCAAATCAGTTCATAGAATGCACAGGTAACTCATGTACGACTACAAAGAAAAAATATAATCAAGACACAAATGCCAGCATCCTTGTGCACCCACTTGCAACACTTCATGTTGCCTATATGGACGTCATAGTACCGAAGTGGTAAAGTCAAAGTGCAGCATGTTAAACATAGGTTTACACAACCCTTAAAAGCTGATATTGCTTAGATAATATCTTTTTCAGGAAAACTGAATGCGAGAGACACTTGGGAGTTCTAGTGAGTCCTGACCTTAAATTCAGGAAACAGTGCATTGGTGCCAGGAATAGAGTTAACAGAGCATTAGGTTTCATTGCTAGGGTGGTTACAAATAAAAATGCAGAAGTAATTATCAAATTTTATCTGGCTTTTGTTGGACCCATCCTTGACTATGTGGTAGTTTTGGTCCCCCATCCTATAGAATGGATATCAATTCACTTGAATGAGAACAGAGGAGAATAACCAAAATGATATGTGGGCACCTTAACTTACACTCTCTGGAAAGACACAGAGTCCAGTGATCTAATAGAGGTGTTCAAGTGGATAAGGCTTTTACAAGGGTGATATAAACAAGGTCATCATATTAAGACAACAGGGCAGGACTCACAATAATGGATGCAAATTGGACAAATTTAGATTTAACCTCTTCACTCCGGGGCACATCACACGTCTGGCAGCATTAGCTGCCCGACGTGCGATGTTGCGTCATAATAATCGCATTATCAAAAATAAAGTCAGTGCTCAATCGTTCGTTCTCTTTCACCCGTGAATTTTGATAACCATAGAAAATATGATGAAGCCAGTTTAGAGAGAATGGATGTTACGTAGGTACGACTACAATAAATATAATCAAGACGCCGACGTCGGCATCATTGCATACCCACTTGCTCCTCATGACGCCTACGTAGGTGTCACCGTATGGAAGTGGTTAAGAAGGACATAGGCAAGAACTGGTCTATCAACAGTGGTCAACGAATGGAATAGACTTAGTAACCATGTAGTGAGCACTGAAACTATCAGTTGTTTTAAGAAAAGGTTAGACATCTTTATGGATAGGGACAACAGGTAGTAATGGACAACTGCCTAGTGTAGGCCTTATGGTCTCTTGCACTCTCCTTCATTCTTATGTTCTTATGTCAGGTCAAGCAGGGGGGAGGGTATTGAGTTTGGTGGTCATCTTGTATAATTTGTTTTATGATTTAGGTGTGAATGCATTTTTGTCTGGAAGTATTCTGTAGCACAGATGGTAGATGCTTGATCATATGCTGATGGTGACTTTTTTCATATTCATCATAAAATTTCTTCCTGAATGATTTATTGGGCAATAGATTTTCAGCTGGTTTTAAAAACTGATAAGAATACTCATGGTGATAAGATTACTTTCTTATCTAAAAATAAAGAGCAACTCACCTGTTTCCTAATGGCAAAGAGGAATTTGTCCTTGATTTCAAAGTCCTCCACTTCTTCAATTACAATTTCGGAGTTATCATCCCTGAAACAAAATATCAATCTAAGTCCTTCATATTATTACTTTACTAGTTCCCAGAACAACAACTACAAAATAGCAGCTACAAATTACTAAGACAAAGAAGAACAATGGCTTAGAAATAATACAATGGAAGCATCCCTTTACAATTTGTTGGTAACATTACTCACTTTAGATAACCAAAACGATTTGGTTTAATGTCACAAACTCCCTCTATCAGGATGCTAGGATGGAGCCCCTTACATAGGATTTTGTACCATGGAATTTAATTAAACATGCCCTTGGTCCAACTTCATGGTGCCAGGGTTCGAACTGGCGTCGCCTCAACCTTCGTCACAAGCTCTAAACCCCTTGGCCAGTGAGCATCCAGATAACCATAAATTAAAGAAAGACCCCATAATAAAACTGAATGGCTGAAACCTTCCATTGTAATAGAATAAAAATATTCTAGACTTCACTTTGGAGACCCACATGAACCTCTTCCAAGAGAAAACCACAGATTAATCAATCAACTAAACTATGAGTTTCTTGTACTTACCTGAACAGTGACTGAGATGCTACCACAGATGCAATCCCTGAAGGTGCCTGTCTCTCAACATATAACTTCGGGGGAGTCACTGCATCATACCAGTAATATGACTTCACAAAAATACCAATCACATGCCAGGATGCACCAAAATCTTCGCTTAACCACAACTGAAATTTTAAATATATAAAAGTTAAAACAAGAGATGCAGTTCAGAAAGGGCACTAATGACATATAAGCTGCACTGGCTGGCAATAGTCCTTGGGTCTTTTGCCAAATCTATTATGAATAGTAGTGGATTCTCAGTACGATAAAGGTGGCGCCCTGGAGGATTGTCAAACCAATGTTAATGACTAACCTGGTAATCTATCCATTCACAGAAGACCTACATAGGAGATGCATTCTATAATCTAGATATCATTACTAATCCTCATCTCTATTGTGTCTTTCCTCAACTGCTCCTAGGATTCCACCTCTTCTTTTCACATACTCCCTATTGCAAAGGTATAAGAATGCTTCCACATTGTTTCCAGGCAAGAGTAAAGAGCCTGGAGAAATCCCTCTGTCCATTCTTTTTCCAAAGGTCAAAGCAAGCTTTGACTTGACCAACCCCCTTACAATAGGATAAGGCGAATGTTACATAAATGTGTATAATAAAGATTTTGAGTTAGAGCCAGGTAAAACATGTTATCTGCTCTATTCTGAATAGACTGGTACCAACAATATGTACCTGTCCAAGGTGGCCTTGTGAGATATCAATCATACCCTGCCACCCATTACCCTTCAATCTCTACCAACTTTGACTAAAATTTATCCACCTTTTTCACCTAAGAAATGCTGACAACCAGTGACTACTCCCCTCCCCATACTACTTTAAGTTGGTGACATCAAACCAATCCTGCACTAATTCAACACAGAAATCAGTCAAATATTTATCATTCATAAGGGCTATGGAGGCCAAGTGTTACAAGCTGCTGTTGGGCTGCACAATGTCAGTCAGTAATTCCTGGCAACGATCACCAATATTACTGACTACACTTATGCTTAAAACAATTTACAATGGATTTTAAAGCCTCTTCCTTACCTGCTTCAGTTTATTCTCCATGTCATATGCAAGGACTACATCAGAATCTGTTGGGTGGTATGTAATCATACTTGGTGTAAAATCCAAGACATGTCTGAGAATAGTCTTTCCCCAATCTCTAGTTGTGTACAAATATTTGTGCACCACATCAGTGAAAACAACCTGTTTGAAGAAAAAATATATATATATATCAGCAAAATAAAAATTATATCATCACCTGCGAATTACTGCTAGTGTCTTGTGACACTGCTTCTGACCCAGGGCAGTGGACAGGATGCAGGGATGACCTGTCATCCAGGAGGTGCCAAGATGAGGGAGGGAGGAGGGTGGAGGGGAGTGGAATATATGGGAAATGAAACAGGTGGCAGTGATTTCTATACCTTTTTCTTTTTGGCTACCCCCATGTGAGGGGAAAAAAGCCTTTGGTACATACATACATACATATACCAAGGCTTTTTTCCCCTTACTGGGGAGGTAGCCAAAAAGGAAAAGGCATAAAATCATTCCCACCCATTCCATCCCTGAATACACTCCACACCCCTCCACCCTCCCTCTTATCTTAGCACCTCCTGGATGACGGGTCATCCCTGCACCTTGTCCATTGCCCTGGGTCAGAAGCAGTGTTGCAAGACACAGCACATCCACAGCAAGGCCATTTCATTAAGTCGGCGACCCCACTCTCCGTCCCCCCATGCATAAAAGGAGAAGACTGGGAGAAATCCCTTCAGGCTGCGTCAAATTTTGCTCACATACACTACCTCACCCCCATCCCCCCCGCCCATTCCACCTCATGCATCACAACATCATCCATATACAACCATTCTCCATTCACCCCTGAAAATATATGTATTAACACTATGACAAGTAAATGTACTTCCACAAAAACACTCATCCTAATATTTGCAAAACTTCACAGCAGGTTCCCCTAAGAATAATCTATGAGAAAA
Source organism: Oratosquilla oratoria (assembly GCF_046742065.1). Taxonomy (NCBI): domain Eukaryota; kingdom Metazoa; phylum Arthropoda; class Malacostraca; order Stomatopoda; family Squillidae; genus Oratosquilla; species Oratosquilla oratoria. Next base: position 23,212,347 of record NC_134782.1, read on the forward strand.
TAGCTAAGTCAACAACCAAGTCAAGATTTGTTGTTGAAATTTTAAAGAATAAGAATTATTTTTTCAAAAGCAAGTCTTTGCTTCAAAGTGCTGTAAGCACATGGTCAGAATGTCAACAAAGAGACATCAACTCAAGCTGAAGTAATAAACAAAAAGTTTCCAATCACATGTAGATTTGCTGTTATCTACACTGAGACAAGCGAGGTGGTGTTTGTCACTTTATTCTCTCCAAATAGACTGATCTACATTCTTGGAGCATTGCCTGGGGAAAACTCTGGCAGTTGCTAATGGTACTATTTACATGATGGCTGCCACAACAGGGAACTATATACAATTTATCCTCTACTATCTATGTCTACAATATACAATGCATGCACTGAGTATGGACACTCAGTATTTATGCATAGTGTGGCATTTTAGCTGACCAGCTTCAGATTCAGAACTGGTAGATCATGCATAAAGACCCTATTAAATGTATACTCAAAAGCAGCAGATATGACAATCCAATACCATCTCCCCTCAATACTTCTATGTCCAGAACTATTCCAATCTTCCTTTTGGGTATCACTACACCTATGACCTTTGTAGATGATAGGGACACACTGAATAATTCCCATTATATACACAGAGAAATAACCAGCAGAGTAACCTAAATAAATTTCAACCCTTTTAAACAGCCAAAATCATTAAAAACAAACTCTGTCCAACACAAAACCCGAAAAAGTGTGGCTTTCTTTTCACTTCTCACTGATGATGACATTTAATAATTAATAAATAAACAAAATACTTAACCACCCTCAGTATATGCACCAGGGTAGTATCCACACAAAGTGAAAGATATTAAGAAAATAATGAAAAATCCCATACATCTGAAGCTATAAGAAAACATTTTTTTGTACAACTGTACCAACTCCTGGAATAGCCAAAGATGGAGAAAGAGCACATTTCTGATATCTTCCATCACTACATCAACCTCAAAGAATGGATGCTTAAACTGCCTCTCCTCACTCCCACATAGTGAACCCTAACTATATTTTTTCTATCATACAATCTATGAGCAACTTAGTAAATGTGCATTGGGACATCAAAACACCAAAATGAGTTCTTCTTCAATCTCTTGTTCCAGTTATCTCTTGCAAACAGATGACAAAATATTATCTCAATCCAAGACCTTTATGATTTATACAATCTCAATATATTTACATATTCTTATTTAACATGGAAAGGAATCAAATATGAACAACTTAAAAATAAATTTACTCACATGAGAAGTAAACCTGTCATTTTTATAAAACTTGTTGATGATGGCATAGCTTCCATTAAGAAGACGGAACTTGTCTGTCTTGTTCTCGAAGGTTGTGCTATAGTCATATGATATGAAGACATTGGACGAGGCACTTTCGTTCATGTAACTATCACGTGCCACACACAGTACGGCATCACTCCCTTCACCAGCCCAATCTAACATGATCTGGAGGTGACCATCATTCAAATTGAACTGTTGGAAAAAAAAAAATAATCAAATAATTAGTTCAAGAATTGTTAATCACATCAATTAACAAATACATACATCAAGCCCTTTTTCCCTCTTACAAGGGAGGTATCCCATGTCAAGACATAATTCCACTCACACCCACTCCACTCCCATTTGCCACCCCTCCCTTTTTCTTAACTCCTCCTGGATGACAGGTAATCCCTGCATCTCACCAACTGCCCTAAGTCAGAAGCAATGCAGCAAGACATAGCACACCCACAGCAAGGCTACTTCATTTAATTGGTAACCCCCCTCTCCGTACCTTAATGCAGAAAGAGAGATGAGGGGAAATCCCTCTTTAATATCCCCCCTACACTCCTTTACATACATCACTCACCCCTATCTTCTGTCTCCTCCCTTCTTCGACAGGCATCAGCCTCCTTCTCAACACCCCATCCATCCATCTCATCCTTTGTCACTCCCCTCATGTTCATTCCATCCACCCCTGCCTTCCACACTTCTTTTACTTATCTTTCCTCCCTCATTCTTTTCATGTGTCCAAAACCATCCCAATACTCTTTCATCAATCATATCTCCCAACTCTTTTCCTTCCATGCTGTCATCCTCATTCTCACTCTAACCACTACCATACCTCTCAGACATTTCATCTAAAATTACATTTAAACTCTTCCTCTCTTATGTTCAATGCTTTTGCCCCATATAGTGCTGTTAGCACAATCACCCCTTCATAAATCTCCTCTTAGCATCTATTCCCAAATGTCTATTTCTCATTATATTTTTAAATCCCCCGAGGCATTTCCTTTCTCCTCTCAATCTACATTCTACCCCTACCTTTACTCCTCCCTTTCCCACCACGTGTGCCTTCAAGTATCTAAAGTTATCCACTTCTTCCAGTCTCCCTATTCACTTCCAATTTGCTGCCATCTTCTCCCATTGTACATTTCATCACCTTACTTTCACTCACATTTAACTTCCTCCTTTTTCACTTTCCAAACTCCATCACTAACTTCCTTAATGTATTCTCTGATCCTGCTATAAGCAGTTTTATCAGCAAACAACAATTGGCATATATCCCATTTTTCTCCATTTTCTTTAATCATCTCCAATCCCTGGCCTATTACCCTTGCAATTACCTTCTGCACCACCCCATCCATGTACACATTGAATAGCCATGACAACATGACACATCCCTAGTGAAATCCCAACTTTACCTCAAACCACTCACTCTCTCCAGTTCTAATTCTAAAAAGGCTCTACTACTCTCATAAAAACTCTTGACTGCTTTTAACAGCTTTCCTACTATTCCACATATCTGTAATACCTCTCACAGTGCCTTCCTGTCTACCCTGTCATAAGCCTTTTCCAAATTCATAGAGGCCCAAAAAACATCCTTACCCTTTGGTAGAGCGTTCTCACATATTCGTCTTACCACAAAAATCTGATCCATGCAACTCATACCTTTCCTAAACCCATACTGTTCCTCTCCTATTCCTCTCAATCAAAACCCTCCCACAAACCTTCCCAACTACACTCAACAAAATGACCCCTCCAAAACTACTCCACTCACATTTGTCCCTTTTTCCCTTGTAAAGTGGAGCTATACAGGCACTCCTCCAGTCCTTCAGCACTCTATCCTCTTTTAGACAAACATTAAACAACATCCATCCAGCCAGCCCACCATCACTGTACCTCCCTTTTTTAGACAATTCCACATGACACCCATCTAACCCAAGTGCCTTGCCTGCTCTCTTAATTTTAATCACTGCTCTCATCTCATCTTTTCTTATTTCTCCCCCATTTTCCTCATTCATCAATGTCATTTTCTTAGTGCCTCACACTGCATCCACCTTTCCCTCCTTATTCTCCTTCACAATTAGCATCTCCCTAAAATACTCTGCCCATATTCCTCTTACCACCACCTGTTCCATTATCATCTCTCCATCTGCACCTTTTACCTTTTCTTTTCTACTTCATTCTCCTCCTTTCCTCTCTTGATATCCTTCCAAAACATTTTTATTACTTTCAAAATTTTCTGTCATACTCTTTCCCCATTTTACATTTGCTCTCCTTTATCTTGTTTTACTTCTCTTCCTTTTTTGGTACCTCTCGTATGTTTCTCTCGTCCTACTTTGCAACCAGTCTGTGAATGCTCATTTTTCTTCTACAAAAACCTCTTTGTTTCATTATCCCACCACTCACTACCCTTTCTTCTATTTCCTCCCATTCTCCTTGTTCCACACACCATCTTTGTACACTTTGTGACTTCCTCCTTGAAACATTCCCATTCCTCCTCCACTCCTAGCTCTACTCTTATCTTTCACTTCCTTCCACTCCTCACTCAGCTTCTTATACTCGTAGTCCTTCTACTTTTCCTTTTCATTTAAGCAGTTCACTCTAAGCACCTCCCTACCTGATTAGAAAAAAAAACTCTTATCTCTCAAAATTATTTAAACATGTCATGTTCTTCAGAAGAAAGATGTCAGGCAGGTATGCAGGTCCTGGAAAATGGGTATTTCATTTGGTTGACTTTTTTTTTTTATATTGTCAAAATCTGGGAAAAATCGAGTTAAATACTGCAGGAATGTTATTTAATCATTTAAAAGAAAAAATAATAGGTTGTATTCTTAACTTTGAAATAACCCAAAAAATCATTTTAAAAACATAACTATGGACTCACAATGTATAACAAATTATTTGTGCCACAATTACTATTTACATCATTCATACAGCAATAAGAACAAAACCATTTCACCATTTTTGTAACAGCCACAAAGTGACTGAAATATTAAATAACTATGAAAGGTTCCAAAATAACTGGAAAATTACAATTTATGATCAGTCTTTTGCTTCACATTTTCATGTTAATTACTACTATACAAAAAATTATTTCACTGTCTTAGAAACAATAGCTAATATATTGTGACTGAAAATCTTGTTATGGATTTATTGGACTCTAATGAATGATTATGAAACATCAATACTTATTATGGGAGGCAACACCAGGTTAATTTAAATGCATAATCTTTAATAGCACTAGTCATGACTGTTGTATTAATGTATCCTTGTTTATTTTTAACTTAAAATTGTAAACACTGGCATAAAAATACAATGTGTAAAATTGCAAGGATGGCACAAAAAAGTATTTGACACATTTCTATTGTGATTTATATATAGATTAAATTTAACTGAAATAGGAAATGACTAATCAAAATAAAATCTTGTTTTGATTGTATCCGATTGTACTAAACACTGAAATATCAAAAGTAGTATTTCTTTATACATTCCTATAATAATAAGCAACATTTGTCAAATTGAACTACATAGTCAAAATAAATCAAGTAGGCCAAGTGATTTTTTTTTCTTTTTTATTAACACTGCTAGAAAATCTTTGACAAGTGCAGTTTTGTCCTACAGCTACAGATATATGGAGTTATTTTGAGATATGAAAGCACTTAAGTGGTTATTTTGGAGGGTCAGAAGTTACCCGAACCTGTAAGGATATCCGAGAACTACATAACCTTCAAGAAGGAACTAAAGGCTTGTTAGTTCACTGAGTGCTATGACACGGAGAGCATGTCAATGAGGACGGATTTTGGTTGCTAGTGTAATCGTTTTCAGCTGAGCAAAGCGTCATGCAAGACGGAGCTCAGCATTGAATCGTCACATCAAGTATCAAGTAAGTAAGCATCTTGGGGTTTTGTTGTATGGGCGGTGACAGAATAACACCCTTTGTTGAATTATGTAATGACAAATAGATAATAAATAACAAATTCTCACTGATGTATATTTGTATAAAAAGGAGGTTCAGAGAATAGTTATAGACTATACAATGCCGAAACTTTCTATATCAATGCCAGGTAAAGTTCCAATTGTTTTCAAATTGACTCAAAATTGCTTCTTGCCATCAAATGTACTATAGGCCTTCAACAGATTATCTTAATAATTTAGTTTTGGATTGGAACTTAACAATGACAAGAAAAGAGAGCAAGTACTGGTAGAAGAATTTCCATGAAGAATTTGAGAACACCAAGCCCAAGGATTGGATCAGGTTAGGCTGGGTTAGGTAAGGTTAGGTCAGGATATTTTGTACATCATTGAATTTTCCGTTATTTATAAAACTACCTTTAATCTGGTTAAGACACAATAAAACTGTACTTTCACAAGGAAATGAAATTCACACCTATTCCTCACCTTGTAGAATATTAATATAAGTTCAATCACTAACAATCAGTTCACATAATAAAGGTTTATGATTAGGCAATGAACCTAGTTTTAAAAAATCTAAATAAATAATTTACCTCTGATTTCTCTGGTTCTTTCGTGTCATCATTAACTGATCTCTTGATACGTTTCTTGAATAATTCCTCTGGTGTCTCGTGACTCCCATCTGTAGATACATCCCTTCGCTCCTTCAAAATTTCGTCTATTTCATTAACAGAAATGATGTGGGGAGTCTTAACTTTGGGTCTTGCCACAGTAATTGACTTTGCGGGCATTCCATACCTAATGGAACTGGAACACGCCACAAAAACACAAAACAAGATGATAAATTGAAACGTCTTTCCGGAACTTCGCCGCTCCATGCCTACGTCACGATTAAACTACGTTCACTGCTCGAGTTGTTGTGCCTAGGCCATGGGAAAGATTAGATGGATGTGTTGCCAATTTCTATATAATACGATTGTTTTTCGAGGATATAATTATACTTATATTTTTCTCCCGTAAAAAGTAGACCAAAATCGTACAATTTTATTTGCAAATGTGGCAGTTTGAAAAATTCTGAAGTGTGTTTGCTATTCAAAGAACACAAAGAATTACACAAACTATTCCCTGACAGTAAACTTTATATTAGATTTTATTAGCACTGAGTATATTGACAAGGAAGTGGCAAATTATACAAATGGAATAAACAACAAATATAGACAAATCTTAATAATAGTTGTCGATGAAATACACAACTTTGACAAAACGCAATATATAAAAGCAAACTAATGCACAAGCAACATCCTCTTCAAAATATTATAGCTGTGGCATCACAGAGAATGTATAATGAAATTAATAAGTCGTGCAATAACAGCTAGAACATTAAAACGAACTAATTGTTAACTTGTAAAAAAAAGGCAATCGAAATTAAAATGTAGAAAACACCGTTTCTATCCTTTGGAAGGAAATGCATTATTATGAAAAATATGTCGTTAGAAATATATTTCTTAAGTTAATCTAACGTAATATATAAAGCTAGGTAGCTGTGTATTGGCATGGATTAGAAAAAAAACATTGATTGGAAATTCGCTGTGGGCGTCTAAGATCATAAAGATGCGGGCGAACACATCCTGTCATCTGACGGAGGTAGGATGGAAACAGTGGATAGAGTAGTGATTCGTATTTCTTGAATATGTAAAAAAAAATTCTCTTCTGTAGTAGGATTGCATTAAAATATGTTTATGTATAAAAATTACACCAGATCTTTTAAGGTGCTATACAACCCCCATCATATCGGACCATATATGAGCGTTGAGTTCTCATCCAAGAGAGTATTTTATTTATATTTCGTTTATCACGTGCATGGCGAATTCCAAATGCACAAAATTATACTTAGCTATTCATTAGAAATAGACAAGATTCTTATCTCTCATTCGTGCATTTATTAATATATATTTGTATTGTTATTTATATCTATTGACTATTTTTTATCTATTGACTATATTCATGTTCATCTTTATTTCTCTATTGATATGCATTGTTTATATATACACATATAAATATGTATTAATTGTTATTTATATTTATTTATTCAATCATTCATATATTTAACAATTACTCCAATGATAGTGCCTGCGTACTGAGCCATACTCACTAGTGTCACAAGTTGTTGACGTTCGTAGTGAGTCACAAGTTGAAGAGCTTATGTCGCCATAGTGGAACGTATACAAGGTCTAAATATACTTAGATCTTGGTATACAATAGGTTATGACATACAAGCACAATGGAGAGAGAATATAGAAGGCACCAAGACGATCCCTGATCTAAACAAAGGAAAGATTGGGGAAATTGGGACTATACCCACCTTGGAAGAACGAAGAGAGAGGCGACATGAAAATGATATACTGGAAACGCATTTAGAGTAAAATCGGCAAGAGTCAATGATAATAATAATAAAAAAAAACATGTTTAAAACAATATTGTCCTTAGCTGAGATCCCATTATGAGTGGAGAAAGTATGTGCGTGTATAACTCGCAAACTATCAACTATCCCTATGATTACTATACACCTCAAGTCTTGCTATTCTCAGTATTTCATGACATATGGGACATGAACACTTACAAATATGTCATCATATCACTTGTTAATGTATTCGTAAGTGTTTTCGTATTAATATTACCATTAAGCATTTGTAATTATCACACATAACGATAAAACGGTACTGATGTACATTGTAAGAATTTCAAAAATTACTAATGAAACTAATCGAACGCAATTATTACGTCTTTTTCACTGAGAACATATATTCTTCCTACATTTAATTTCTCCCCGTCTTCTCCTTTTCTGCATGGGGGGACGGAGAGGGGGGGGGTCGCCAAATATATGAAGCGGCCTTGCTGTGGATGTCTGTGTCAGGGCAGTGGGCAGGATGCAGGGATGACTCGTCATCCAGGAGGTGCCAAGATAAGAGGGAGGGTGGAGGGGAGTGGAATATATAGGAAATGGAATGGGTGGGAGTGGTTTCTATGCCTTTTTCTTTTTGGCTACCCTCCGTGTTGGAGGAAAAAGACTTTGGTATATGTATGATTTATTCGTACAATCGAAGACGACACATATTGTTTTCGATTACATTTATTTACACAACTCCAACGGCAAGTTATAAATGCATAGACTTGCCCAAGTGTGTGTGAGCTAGCATGTGTCTATAAATAAATTACATGCAATTCTGGTGTGGGATGGAAGAGAGAGAGAACACTTGTGCCAGTATTATTGTTATCATTATTATTTATTATCAAACGTTCGTCATGCAACTCGTTTAAAAAATGTAACAACACTTTTAGAATAAATATTTATCTACAATCTTATTCTACGACTTTTTTAGAGAAAAGGAAAATTTCGTTTATTACTAGAATTACATATCCGTGGTATGTTTTTCATATCGATCATCCGTCTCATTACAGCTGTGTCGTGCACAAACACGCACATGCACTCGTGCGCATTCACACACATATATGTATGTAGGTGGACGAGGACAAGGAAGGCTATATTCAAAATGCGGAAATGAAAAATATAAAATAAAGCAGAGAACTACTTACCAAGGCGAAGGATCGAAAAAAGTAATATTGTTTGTCCACAAGGAAGCAAAGTCGTCAAGACCATATATGGATCTTCACGGAATTCATTAATATTTACGGGCTACATTTTACGAATCGTAGTATTTCATTCTAGGTGACATCAAACTTTTCTGTCCAACTGATTCTAGAAACAGTCTAGAGGATATTGTTAGGACTTGCGAAACCAACGTTTTTTTTTTTTTTAGAATCTAAAAATCAGAATCATCCTCCTGCAAATAACAATAATTAATCTAACCTCACCTAACCTAATCTAACCAAAGGATCAATTTTGTAGTAATATTTGAAAAAAAATGGGTTCGCTAATCTTTATAAAAATCCAATCTAGAAAAAAAAAATCGAAAATTCAAATTACTTCTTTATTCCTAAGCTCTCATTATTTTCAGATAAGACAGCTACCACCATTGTTTACCAGCGCCTACTCATGGGCAATCTATAAATACAGAACAGTGCTACATTCTATTTCACTTTATTATAGTTTTGCACAACATGTACAAGTAAAATAAGACCAAAATGGACAGTCAGACACATTTCGACAAAACGTTTTGGCTTATGACGTCATCCCCACCGCAAATAGACACCCGCTACCGCCCAAACGAAAACGTTTTGGTTGAAATGTAATACATCCTCATGGATACAAATCCTGACGGGAGTGTGGCAGGATAGATCTGGTTAGGTATTGTACAAAGGTAATAAAAACGCATGAATTGTTGGTCTGTGGACAAAATCGACGTCTAGTCCTGTAAACAAAAATGTCGACATTTGGCAAAAAACGACGACGCGTTCTATTTTTTTTTTTCAAACGACTCCAAGGCGACATGGTGTCACTCATAAACTCTTCCCCACTGCACGCACACACCCTCAGTTTGTACACTTTATTCTGAAACGTCTTTTATCAGCAGTCACTGTGAAAAACAATTGAATAGAGTCGGAAGTGTCCATGGGCACGGACATGAATCGAAGAACGAAGAAAATATGACAAGGAAAAGAAATAGAAAGATCAGCACACAAGAAATACCTCAAATGAAATGAATAGGAAAAACAAGTAATGAAATAAAACGGAGCAGGAACTGAACCCTCGAGTAGTGTATGTGTATTTGTCTAGTATCTTACGGGAAGGGGGAGCTATGATCGCGGTTTCCCGTCTCTGTATTTCACAGTATCTAAATTGTTGTTAAATTCGTGTATGATTTTTGCCCACACTATCGTTTCGTCCAGTTTGTTCCATGCATTCACCACTGTGGGGAAAGCTTTTCTTTTTCAGGTCTCTTCTATTAATTTCCTTTTTGAGTTTTTTTTTCCACGTCCTCTTGTATTTCTCGTATTCCAATTTAGTAAGTCTTCTCTATCAAGGACTTCTATGCCTCTCATGATTCTTTAGATGCTAAACAAGACTCCCTTTTCTCTTCTTTGTTCCAGAGTCGATAACTAGTTTTGACAGTCTTTCGTTTTTTTCTTATATTCTTTTTGGTACTGAATGACCATAATGTCGTTGCATACTCCAGTCTTGGTCTTATCAGTGTGACCAATATTTTCTTCACCATTTCTTCGTCAAAGTAAGTAAATGCCACTTTTATTGATCTCAGCAAGTTGTAGGTTGTGTGTGTGATTCACCAGTCTTGGATCACGTATTGGAATCATGATCGACAGCTATTTCCCCTCCCAGAAGATGAGTACGAGTACATCACATGATGAAAGACGCCGGTGGTGAATCATATGAGCTTTCAGCACACTTGTGATCAATGCCTGCGTCCCTAGGTGGAGCTGACGACGTGACGTCACTATCGCCTTTGCTGACAAGAGGACACCAGACATCCATTGTGATTTGAATAAGCAGATCCCTTACATGCCTAAATGCCACCCCGGGCAAAGTTCTTATATTCTGTTGATTCTATCGCAAAATTCGTATACTACGGTAAAATATTCAGGGCTTCTGAATAATTGGAACAAGCTGCCCAAGGGTGTGGTGAATGCTAAGTCAGTGGTGGATTTTGAGAGGAAGCTTGATCGAGTGTGGAAGAACCAGGAGCAGAAATATGATTTTGAATCGTTAATTGTTAAAATGTGCCTCGACTACAGTGGCCACTAGACCATGATACAAGAGGATAGTTATTACGAGCTGCCACAGGCACATTAGCCTCTTCCAGAAGCCTTCTGTGTGATTTTTTTTATTACAATTATTTTGTCAGACATGTCCAGACTAGAATTGCCGCTCCCCTAAATATGCCACACCAGGGCCCTGAAATTTAGATTGAATATTGGTTTTCAGACACTACACACGATAAATGGCTTTGCCTCTGGCTTTATTCATTTTGTTGTCGATGATATTGTCGAAGTGGAAGGAGAATTCAAATGTCTATTTTCAAAAATCAATTTGTATGAACTAGACTCGAGTGAGTGTAACGATGTTTAGGAGATTTGACAAATGAAAACAAACTTCACCATTTGTGACCAGTGATTGGTCTATAGCAAAATTCCTAAAGTCGTTTGACTGAGGTCAATTAACGAAATGAAATGCCCCTAATTTTTAATCAAGGTTTCATGAATCACGTAATGTATTACCCCTACTTCATACAATTTTTTTTAGACGAAATGCTTACATCAACAAACCGAAAATGAATATGGGTAGTTCTATGTACGCGATATACCGTATAGGGACCAAGAAACATCATGGAAATAAAGTAATCGCGTAAATCAAAACTGGGAGGGAGGATAATGATGCATGCACCACATCAAACTGTGGACCTTACTTGTGTTAATTAGAAAAAAATATATAATTATGATCAAATATAATTTCATCAGTCCATGTTTCCTTTGCCGCGTTTTCGCAACTTGTTCACATGGATAATGATATTAATTTTCATTCATCAGTTGCGTTAAACTAGAAATAATATCTCCACTATATCAGATCATTTGATTCAGGTGCGTCGTTATAACGAATAAAATCGTCTGTACACAACGTTTCACACAAAAGAATGTATTAATTAAACAACAAAGCCATGGAATTCTTTATTGAACCCCAAGTCCTTGTACATGGGAAAATATATAATTTCTTCTTAATGGGAGATCACACTGGAGTATTTTTTCTCCCACATTCTAGAGTACCTCCAACCTCTAATTTGGATAACCTAGAATATGACTTCGATTACATTTCAACATTATGTCTAACATACGTTTACAATCCCTTACTTCATCATTCAGCTTTGCTATATATGACGAAAAGATCATTTGATATTTGGAAATTTGAAATATAACATTGTTACCGAAGTCGTTTTTAATCAAAATCTTAACTGTCGGCGCCAGTGAAACCTGTGGAAGTTCAGTGTAACTTCTAGAAAGCGTATGGCTCTTTTCACACATATCGACTTTTCGCCGTCCATGACACGACGTCGTGCTCTCAAATCACCATGGTGTGTCTATGAACACTTTCACACGTGGCCGTGACGTGTGAAAGCGTTCATAGGCAATCATGGGCGATTTGAGAGCACGACGTCGTGTCGTGGACGGCGCACGGCAAAAAGTCGATACGTGTGAAACGAACCTGTGTACACTGCTCAACCCCCGCATGCGGTGCTCCCTGGTCATACTCAAACAAATGTACAAACTGGAACAAAGATCACCCTGCGTCGTCGTCCTCAGACTAGCCGGGGTCACCAAAAGGTACCTTTCGGTTGGCCCGGTACAGCATCTCTTGAGCGCCTCTTGCTCTCAGAACTCCTGTAGCGTCCGCGAGAGTTCACCGGAAAAAAACATTTTTAGAATATCAACTTGCGTTTATCTAGAAAACCTGTGTGCATTATTTTTCCCCCTTTGACGCCCGCTAATGTATTGACCACGAGAGAAGTGGCCCGCAGCTAGCTTGGGGACCACTGCTGTACAATATATCTGATTAATAAAAACGGCCTCAAAGATCCGGTACACAATTTCAGGGAAATTAAAAAACGAATACGATCCAGGACTGGCCTGGAGTCATACGCGTAAGCCTTATCTGTTCCGTTAAACGACCCTCTTCCTCCTTCAATAGTTCGACCCGAACGACCTGGACATAATACAGAAACTCCTTGTACGATCTCTTGCTTGTACCGCGGAATCGAACATTCTCATACAAATTACAGGTGTCCCACTACCTCCCTAGCCGACGATTGGAGTCTGTCAGTCGTGTAGCTGATGTAGCCACAGGGGCTGGTCATGCACTGCTTTAGCCACTTGCCCAGCTGTTTTTTTTAAGCTATCTGGTGTGATGCCAGTCAGGCTCCTTATATTTAATGGGACAGAATTAAAGAGACGTGTCCCTATATATGTGAAGATGTGGTGGACTGTGGTCTTACAACTGGGACAGGCCTTTTGCTCCTCGGATGTGGCATAGTCGTCACCGTCGTGGGTGATTGTTGACTATACTATTTTCATTATCTCGTGAACCACAAGGTGTTGTCTGTCGTGTTGACACGCACTGAATCAAAACATTCAGCATATACCGGAAGCTGTCCACTACCCCGAGTATGTTAACATGGAATATTCTAAATGCATATTGATTTTTTCATTAAATGGTAGGTGATATGAGTAATTGTTATATATGTAAAGAAAAGAAGAGACTTGTTAAATGATGTGGCATCTCAGGTCAGGCGACGTTGCCCCGGCTCCCGACCAGGTGCGCAGGTCACTCATAGAGAAGCTGAGTGCGGGTCTTCGGGCCGCTTGCAGTCTCTATTATACCGGTCATACATGCAACTATAAAGAAAATGGTGTCTCCCCCGTTTTCTTTAGAGATGGTTTAGACATGGCAAAGCTGCTGGTTTTGCAGGCCACATCCTATGGGTCACCAGATAATGGAAGAAGTATAACCGATATTTGACACCGTCCGTTTTGGTGTTTTCTTCACGTATATGAGGGTGTATCGTTCAAGTACGTCGTCTCTGGAGGGGGTAGATCCTAAATTCCTTCAATCTCTTCCAGTACTTGAGTCCTTGAATGCCTTCTATTTTGCTTGCGAAGGTCCTCTGTACTGTGTGGCGACCAGAGTTGGCAGCAGTCTTGGTAGGACTAAGGTTTCCACAGGGTCAGCATCAATGTTCCCTCTTACTTTTTTTGCTGTGAATGTGCAATGGGCTCAAACTGTTAGGAAATAGATTTAATTTGGCAGTGGGTCAAAACAACTTCGCCAACCGTGTAGTTAATGAATGGAATAAGCTTCCTGCAGAGGCAGTGCAATGTAGTTCAGTTCGAAGCTTTAAGAATCATCTAAACACCAGCAAGGTGCTGTAATGACTGTCATTTATTTTATATTATTTGTTTTATTATCATTTGTCTGTTAATTATTATTTGCTTGATTCACATTTATTATTAGTTATAAGTCAATTTAGTATTATTTACTATTTACCTGTTTATTATTCAACTATTCCTATGCATTTATTTATGATTATTTATATTATTATATTTTATTTATGTACTTATTTCATCATTATTATAATTGTTTCGCATTCAACCTAGTTATGAACCAAAAGTTCTTCTGTCGGCATGCTCCGCCTTCGTAATCCTTTGTCCCTCACTGAAAAGTATATGCGTAGCCATGCGAGTCATCATCTGATCATTTTACTTGTTTTACTTTTTACTAGTGGTTCTGCTTTATCTGGTCCCACTCCACCAATGGTGCACCGTAGGACCCTCACACCAATAAAGACCTACTTCATCTTTATAATCTGTATTGCTCTTTGATGGTGAGGTCTTCCATATCGTAATATTCAGAGAACAGCAACGTCTTGAGTTTATCCTTGAAACCTTGGATAATGACACGACGTAGACCGAGTCAGGGCCCTCACATTGGGGGGGGGGTGCATATGCCCTGGAGTGGCACATTTAGAGGCATGCCGCCCACAATGCTGACAAAATAATTATAATAAAAAGGTTAAAGGAGCCCTGAATATTTTACCGTAATATATGAATTTTGCGTTAGAATCAACAGAATATGAAATACTTTCCCTTATCCTATCTACAATAGGGACATTAAATAATTTTTTTTAAAATCCGTTTATTTCGCAAGCCAATAGCTAAAGCAGGCTGTAGGGGATGGTGGAGATGGGAAGTGGTGATGGAGGAGGGAAAGGGCGTCACTGAGACTTTTGCCCCGGGGTGGCATGTAAGGTCTTTGGACCAAGTGGAAGGCTACTATGAAGCATTGGGGAGGCTGACTTAAAGGAGCAAAAACCAACACACGATACAAATCGGTGTTCAAATAGAGTTGGACCCGAGTCAGCTCGACGGATGTTTACACCCACCTCAGGTTTTCCGGTTTGTAGAACTTGATGAATCACCACCCATATTCTATACTTAATTCTAGCTTTTATGGGCAGATATGCACAGTTCTTAAGTTTGTGTTACATATTACCTCCACCAAAGGATTCTACACTCCAGCCAACTGTCAAAGTCATTTCGTTTGCAATGGAAGCGCTAGAGTTTGGAAGAGAAAAAGAAAAACAACACAATTACAGGTTTGACGGTTGGCAAGTTGCCATATTTTCAGAGAATTTATAAGTTGACGTTTGGGTGGAACTTCTTTATTGAATGAATTTTAATATAAATTTGAAAACCTTTTGTGGGCATTTTTTTTCTTTGAGTGCGCTAGTTGTAAATAAAACATATGCGCGCGCACATGGTGCACAACCTAGAGGGAACGTTGGTCAGCATGCGATTTTTTTTCAGGATCCACCCTGAGAGCTTGCGGGCACTCTTAACCGCTATCTCAGAGTTACTGATTTCAATGAGCGTTCGGTTATACTTGTAGGTAGTGCCCTCTTTCAGGTCTTGGAGTGGGCCGTGTCTCAGGAGCTCGAACATGTCCTCGTTTAGGGCCATGTTGTTGGTTTCGACCCATGTTGCCTCTCTGCTCAGGTCCGTTTGTGGTAGGGTCACGTCTGCAGCAGATTTGATGTCCCTGACGATCCTGGTGTAGTCGGAGAAAGATGATACATGTGAATACTGTAGGTCCTTGTCAATGTCTTTGGTCGTGTTTAGGAATAAAAGTGGTCCCAGGACTGAGCCCTAAGTACTCAGCTGGTCACTTAGCTCGGTCAGGGCTCCCTGAACTGTCATTTGTGTCAGAATTGTGAGGAAGCTGTGTATCCACTTGCCCAGTATCCTCAGTTTATGAAGGAGGATGCCGTGATCTATCTTGTCGAAGGCTTTTGTGCAACTCAAATCACATCTACGTTTTTATATTCCTGCATATTTTCTATAATTTTCTCATAATGAGATAACGATATAGGCAACAGTCTTAAATACATTTTTATAGGTGTGCCATCCAGTAATCGTACATGATGGAATAATTGAAAGTATTTATTTCCTCAGTTATCATGTCTACACGTCATAATTTTCAAGAAAATTGGCTGTCAAACGATTTGTATAATGCAAGGGTGACGAAAGTTGAGGGAGAGAACGAAAAAAGTCATCTTCGAGTGTGTCGCACATGTTTGGCATCAGAAATTACTTACCTCGTTCCCTGTGTTTAGAACATTAAAGTTTATTTACTAGTGTTTGGTTGTTTGCAGACTTCCATTTCGATTTCATTAATATATGCACCATAAAAGAAAACGAAAGAAATACCAGCTACGGAAAAGATTAGACCGAATACAACATGGCAGTTATTAATTTTTTGAAGGCTACAAATGTGACATAGGCTTATTATTATGAAGATAACTAGATCTGAGAGTTGTAAATTTCCAGAATAGTTTGTTTAGAAAAAATACTAGTGTATGCCTACTTTGATGTAGCTTTGTAAGACAGTCACAGTTGATAATCTTAGCTAAATTCTGAAATGTGTTCCTTACAACAAATGGAACTGAAATTAAACCTTGTGTTTCTTGAATTAAACAAAGTTGCTCATGGCATCCTACTGCATTTCTGACAAGTTGGGAGAATGGCTTCACAGTTTTCTCATAGGAAGAACTCACGCAACTGTTGTGGATCTTCAAACATCAGAGAATGCCACAGTAACCAATGGAAGTCACTAGGGTCAGTTTTGGGACCACTCCTCTTTGAGCTACACAAAGGTATTATAGGAAGTTCACACCTATACAATATATCAATGCAAAATTAAATATAAATTTGAAAAATTTAAATACATTAAAGTAATATATGTTTTTCTCGGCAGAAATAAAAAATAAAAAAAACCTTGCTTAAAGCAAATACATTAAATAAAGCTGCGATGATAGGTTTGAGACACCATGTTTGTGTTGCGTGTCCAGCCCCGTCATTGTCAGTATGTGGATGGCAGTAGCTACATTGTGCAACCTAAGCAATATATCTATATGATAAACTTTGTGAATTGAAATATATAAATTCATGCTTTTCTTGAAGCAATAAACCTCTTCAATATGAGTGATATTCTTGCTGGCAGCATCTGCCCCATACAGTGAAAATAAATATGAAATCAAATTAGATTTTATTCATCCTAAGAGTTGCTCATTTTTCAGTCCATTTAAAGATATGTCTAGTCAGAATTTTGTGACTTTTTCCTTCTTGATGTAGTTGTTCTATCTGATTACTGACCAAGAAGGTATATTATGACCAGTTACTGAAAGATACTTCCCCAACTAAAGACCAACAAAGGATGGCTGCATTAGGGGTAACTGTATGATCAATGTAAGAGGGGATTATTGGTAAAATTTTACTTTCGACCATTGTAGGAATATAGCAATACAAAATTAAATAGTAATTTTGTAAATTAAAATGTATGAACGAAATATGCAATTTTGTGTGCGGAAATGAAGATAAAAATGTTGCTAAAACAGATTTCTAGTAACGATGTCGTGTATGACGAATGGTACGCCATGTTTGTTAAGGTAGATGTCGACGTCGGAGAAATGAAAGGACGATAAATTTGTCTAAACCAAACTAAACTAACCTAACCTGTGTTTAATAAATCATTACCTGCAAATTAGATATCATCCGGCTGGTCGTCGTCGTCGTCGTCGTGAGAGAAGTTGGCGGGGCTTTTCAACCACTCTCCCAGCTTTTGTATGGCTACATTCCTCCGATGGTCGAAAGTAAAAGTTTACCTGTTAGGTTAGTTTAGTTTAGTGTAGACAAATTGATCGTCCTTTCATTTCTCCGACGTCGGCATCTACCATAACAAACATGGCGTACCATTCGTCGTACACGACTTCGTTACAAGAAATCTGTTTTAGCAAATTTTTTTATTTTCATTTCCGCACACAAAATTGCATATTACGTTCATACATTTTAATTTACAAAATTACTATTTAATTTTGTATTGCTATATTCCTACAATGGTCGAAAGTAAAATTTTACCGGATTATTTTCCTACTTCCCATCTTCAAAACCCATGAACACCAAAATTTCCCCCTAGAAGTACATCCTGATAGATTGACATGGTCTCTTGACCAGGCTCAGGGTTGCACTACATCATTAAACATATGGAGTCTGCACCCTAAACATATTAGAATACTAACATTAGAATATTGGAAAACATGCTGAAGTCTTGAATTGTGTTTGATGTACAGTTGTTAATCTTTTCTTGTTTTTATAGTGATTATTTTTTCCCCAAGAATTTTACTGATGAGCATGAAGTACCCAGTTAAGTTCCAAACATAAACTGTCATTTATCAGCAGCTTAGGCTGTCCAAACTTGTAAAGCAGAGTTGATGGCTTCAACCATGGTCAAAATGATGGCTGGTGTACATTTAGTATATATATATATATATACATATATATATATACACATATACCAAAGGCTTTTTTCCCCCTTACAAGGGAGGTAGCCAAAAAACAAAGGCATAAAAACCATTCCCACCCATTCCATCCCCAATACACTCCACTCCCCTCCACCCTCCCTCTTTTCTTGGCACCTCCTGGATGACGGGTCATCCCTGCAATTTGTCCACTGCCCTGGATCAGAAGTAGTGTCACAAGACTCAGCACATTCACAGCAAGACTGCTTCATCAAATCAGCAACCCCCCCCCCACCTCCATCCCCTCATGCAGAAAAGGAGAGGACGGGGGAGAAATCCCTTCAGGCTGTGTCAATCTTTTCTCACACATACTACCTCACCATCCACCTCATGCATCACAACATCATCCATATACAACCATTCTTCATTCACTCGTCTTCTGTCCTCTCCCGTCATTCCTCAATAGGCATTCCCCTCTTCCTCAAAGCCCCTTTCACCCTATCCATCCATCTCGCCCTAGGTCACCCCCTCATGTTCACTCCCTCCACAACTCTTTTAATAGTCTTTCTTCACTCATTCTTTCCATGTGTCTAAACCATCCCAATACTCTTTCATCCACCTTATCTCCCAACTCCCTTACCATCCCCATTCTCCTCCTCATTTCTCACTCTATCCAGCCTAGTAACCCCCATCATACTTCTCAGACACCCCATCTCAAATACATTCAATCTCCTCTTTTATGTTCCATGTTTCTTCCCCATACAGTGCTGTTGGCACAATCACTCTTTCATATATTCTCCTTTTAGCATCCATTCCCAAATGTCTATTTCTCATTACACTTTTTAATCCACCAAGGCATTTATTCGCTTCTCTCAAACTACATTCTACCTCCACCTCCACTCCTCCTATTGATAAATCTTAATCAAATTAGTTGGTCTTCAAACCCTCCCACAGATTGTTCGGAGACGAAATTTGTGTGCTGTATTATCTTATCTACCTAATTGTTATACTCATGGTGAAATAAACAGGAAAATACTATACTTGTGGGGGTTCCATCTCTTTTCCTCCAACTATCATACCTAATTTATTCCAGGAGTTGAGGCACTGACATAGAAACCTATTTCTTGATATTCTTCTGACATGTTGTTTCCTTTAATTTGTTGCCCCAGCAACCCCATCCACCTACTTTAAACAAACAGTATTGAACTGTTTACATGTCACTGGTTTATAGTGGTTGGAGGAGGGGAGGAGTTCTTGGTTGTCAACTCTCATGTCATACAAAAAGGTAGAAGAAATACAAAGTTTATTGGGAGAGGCCCCTAGGGCTACACCTATAGTTGGAGGAGAGGGTACAAATGGGTTTTGAAGATGGGAGGCAAGATCATTCTCTCTGATGCCTGTCTTGCTAGACCAATGCTTGCAGGTACCTGTTGTTGGCCCTATGGATTTAGCATAAAGGCATACTATCTGTAAGAATAATTGTGATGCTGATACTGCAGAAAAAGATTGCTAAAATGCACTCTGTTTTATCATTCTTTTCCACATTTTGGCAGTAGAAACTGCTCTTCAACAACCTCAATACTTGATGAGCACTGTGTTGAGATACACAGTTTGAAGACTGCTGCCATATACCCACCCCAACAGGTAGAATATGGTGTGCAGGATGGAGAGAACTGGATTGAAAAAGTGCAACTCATACCTATTAACTTTATCAATGGCTCTCGACAATATACACTGCAGGATCACAAGTTCTAGGTAAGCAATACAAATGACTTTATTACTTGTGATTATTCCTCTATCCATGTTTTCTCTCTTTCTTACTCTGTATCTATCGCTCTATCTCTTTCCTTTCTCTCTTTAAATGTTTGAAGGATATTAAGAAATACAGTTATTGACACAAAATTATTTATTGTTGGAAAAGTTTGGATGAAGGAATGATAAAATAAAATTATATTTAGATAATTTAGGGTCAGATTTAACTGTTAGGGATGGATAGATGAGTATAGTTCTTATCCTGTATACTACTACTTGGTAACTATAAGTAAATTAAGATATTTTAATCCTATCAGGTTGGTAGCCACATTATACTTGAATAAAATCTTTTTCTGACCAGGACAACCTTCAAAGTATGCTCTTAGGCAGAAAGAATTAGGTTATTATCACCTCTATTTGTAATGGAACAGTTACCCTTTGATGTTTTTCTATATTATGATTTTTTCCCCCCGTTTCAGTAATGATTTGACCAAATGAGGTGGCCAATTTTCCAGAGCTGTATTAGGAGGACTTCTTGTAGGAATGTACCCCTTAGGGTTACAGAGAAGTGGTTACAGTGGGTGGGATACAAGGATGACCCATCATCCATGAAGAGCTAAGATCAGAGGGAGGGAGGGTGGATGGGAATGGAGTGGGTAGGGGTGGAATGGGTGGGAGTGGGTGCTTGCCTTTTGACTTGGCTACCTCCTGTGTAAGGGGGAAAAAGCCCTTGGTACCGGGTATATAGATAGATAGTAATAGAAAGAATAAATTCAGTGCTTGCACAAAAGTTGGTTCACAATCTAAATGTTCCTTACCAACAGGTTGATAAATACCCAGAGGGTTCTACATTCCTACTTACAGTTGGATTCATGATACAAGGAGAGTATATTTTGATATGGAGTGAAACAAAAACAATACAGCCATGTACGTAATTATAAAGTATAAATCATCTTAGCTCCCACTTATCTCACCACTCCCTCTCTGTACTTAACTAATGTACCAAATTGTATAGTTACCTAACTGTAATGTGCACTGTTGGTTATTGAGAATTTGTCACTCAAAAAAGCATACACTTAACTCTCAATTTAATGGACAAATGTGTACAGACCCTTGTCTGTTATTTGCAAAAGTCCATTATTTGAAAATCAGGTCTGTCCGTTACCAATACTGGATAGCGGACATAAGTCCGTTATGTAGAAAATTGTCCGTTAGGTTTTGGTGTGCACATAAGTATTAGATATGTAATAAAAAGCTACAGTACATATGTATAATGATGTACACTAAATATAGAGAAGAAATTGAACCATTTCTTACCTTAAATATAGTTGCTGCTATTTACATATGTACAGTGCAGGATGTCCATTGGATTAGTGGAGCCAGCCAGGGGGCAAATTTTCATTATATGGCCTTCGTCCGGAATTTCACCGTTACTACTGGACACACATTTTTTGTACGCTAAATTGAAAGTCCGCAAATTTGAGGTCCGCTAAATCGAGGGTTGAGTGTATTAACAAGATTATGGAACGACATATATGCTTTTGATAAACATGAGTTATATTTTTGTACAGTACAAGGAGGTAGAGGTGATAAAAAAAAAACTTCTAGTTAATCTGATCTGTCCCAGATTAGAGTATGCAGTGATGGTGCATATATCTATATTACATACATATATCAAAGGCTTTTCCCCCCTTACCGGGGAGGTAGCCAAAAAACAAAGGCATAAATTCTATCCCCACATACTCCATTCCCATCCACTCCTAGTTTTATTATTATTTTAAGTAAGTGCTGTGATGCATAGAAGGGAGTGGGTGGGGGATGGGACAGCTAGTGAGCGGTTATGTGTGAATGATATTTTGATACAGCCTGAAGGGATTTCTCCACCATCTTCTCTTTTTCTGTATGATAGGATAGAGAGGGTGGGTAATCGATTGAATGAAGCAGCCTTGCTGCATTGCTTCTAACCCAGGGCAATGGGCGAGATGCAGGGATGACCCATCATCCAGGAATACAACTAGGTAAAACTAGGTAAATACATAGACTGTTGGGGTTGGTAACAGTTACTGCTGGTAATTGAGAAGTGTGGGACTTTTAACCTACAAGTACATGAATACAAGCCCAGCATTATTTCGATTATGCCACCAGTGCATGAAACTCAAATATAATGATATTTCTCACTTTGGGTGAAGTGTATTTTGTTTGTCATGACATACAAGTTATTACTCTTAAAATGAGTGTAAATAATTCCAGGTACTACAGAGGACATTGATAATGGAACCACAGATGTTGACAATGGTGGCGACAGTGGAGGTGACTAGCAATGATGGCAGTGATGATGGTGGCAAAAATGTAGCAACTTCTTGGCTTGTCACTCTGGCAGCTTCTACAGCAGTTGTCATGTGTCTTCTTTATGTGCACTATTAACCACTCATTTATGTTTTATTTCCATAATAATCTTTTGTGCTCTAGTATAATCAAGACCTCTCAGTTGAAGCAGGTTAAATTCAACCTCTTTGAGTATGAGCATTGTATTAATTTTTATTTGAATATTGGCAAAGTTAACAAGGTTCCTTTCACTAAAGGATTGTTATAATATCCATTTTTGCAACATTATGATATGCATTATGTAGCCACCACTCTTCTTGTTAGGCCCAGCCACTCAGAGCTTTAGAATAGTGTCTGTGTTAATCCCTCTTACCTTTTCATATTTTGTAAAATAATAATTTATGGATCTACATGTTGTACCGCAGAAAAATAGTTGAATAAATTTGTTATAACATAAATAATGTGATTTACATTCCACAAGATAATCCTGTCTTGACTTTTTATATGAGAAAAATATAGAATAATGGATCCCTACTCCCCTCACTCTGTCCCAATTAGTCACCTTCTTCCTCTCTTGCATTCATGCCTATTTTGAAATTTGTCATCACTTGCTGGTTTCCATGTCTTATTCATTAATTCATTTGTTGTGCTTTGTGCCCTTCAGATAACTAGCAATAGTTTCCAGAAGATGCTGTTTGTTTCCTTAGGGCTGCAGGCCATCTGCTAGAGATCAGGAACAACGAATTGATTGATAATGTTTTGCAATTTGAATGTATCTTTCATTTGTCTTGTGCACCTCCTTGTAATACGTGGCTAACCTCCTGATTAATTCTTCTATTTCTTCATGTATGTCTTCCTCATTGCCCATTATTACTTGTACTATTTCCTTTGCTTTCTCTTTCATTTTTTGTTCCTTTCTTATTGACAAATGTTCCTCTTGTCATTTTACCACTATAATACAATTTTGTAAGTTTACCTTTTTATTTATCAATGTTTCTGTAGCCGAGTATCTTTATCATCTTCTCCACATCTTCCTTTTCTTCTTATCATTGTTCCATACTTTTTTAATATTTTTAACCACCCTTCTGTCCTTGTTTGATTTCTCAGATACTTTCTTCATTTTTCCTTATCCATTCCTTTGCTTCATGATGTCCTCCAATGTAATATCCTCTTCTTTTAACTTGTATCCACCATTTCACTCCTCAAGTTCGATTTCAAGTGATTCCTTCTATAATACCTGTATCATTCAATTTACTTTTGAAATAATTTATTTTCAAATAATGTATGTTTGGTTAATCACTTGTTTCTTGAGTGCTTTCATTTAATTTTTAACCTCAACTACATCTCTCCACTATTCACTATTTACTTCATCTTCAGTTGCCAATATTGACCTACATTTCAGCTTGAGGTTTCACTTACCTTGCAATTCATAGATGTCTGTTATACTGCTTTCTACAAGTTTCATATTTTATCTATCTATATACCAATGGGTTGTACCCTCTTATAAGGGAGGTAGTCAGTCAAGGCATGTATTCACTCCACTCATTCCACTCCTATTCACCATCCATTTGTTTCCCATTCATCTTAGCTCCTCATGGATGAAAGGTCATCCCGGTCTCCTGCCCGCTGCCAGAAGCACTGCAGCAAGACACAGCAAAAGAAAAAAAGAATGTTTCATATCAAATGCATTAATATATTACTTGTCCCAGATTGGGACCCCCATTGTTCTCTTCCAACCATCTTACTCTATTTAACTAGGTAGATTTCCTTGATCTCTAGAGCTGGGTTGTGTGTCTGCTCTCTCTCCAACACAGCATTTCCTCCTGCCTGCTATTCATACGAGACTAATTAAAGGAAAGAAAGAAAAAAAAAAGAAAGAAAAAAATATATATATATATATACATATATATATACACACATACATACACCAATGTTTTTTTTTCTCTGTACAAGGAAGGTAGCCAAAAAACAAATCCATATAATCCACTCCCACCCATTCCATCCCCACAAACTCCATTCCCATTCACCCCCCTCCCTCCGACTAATCTTGGCTCCACTTGGATGACATGTTATCCCAGCATCTTGCCCACTGCCTTGGGTCAGAAGCAATGTAGCAAGACACAGCACATCCACTGTAAGGCCACTTCATTTAATCAGCAACCCCCCCTCATCCCCCTCACTCCCTTCCTTGCATCACATCATCCATACACAACCATATTCCACTCACCCCTATCTTCTGTTTTTTCCCTTCCCTCCTCAACAGATATTCTCCTCTTTCCCAATGCCTCTCTTACCCTATCCATTCATCTCATTCTTGGTTGCCCCTTCACATTCACTCCTTCCACACCTCTTTCACTAATCTTTCTACACTCATTCTTTCCATGTCTAAACCATCCCAATACTCTTTCATCAACCCTATCTCCCAACTCCCTCTCTACCCCCACTCTCCTTCTCACCTCCTAGTTTCTCACTCTATCCAACCTAGTAGCCCCCACCATACTTCTCATCCATTTCATTTCACATACAAACTCCTCTCTTATGTTCCATGTTTCTGCCCCATATAGTACTGTTAGCACAATCACTCCTTCATACACATACAATCTCCTCTTAGCATCCATTCCCAAATGTCTATTTCTCATTACACTTTTTAATCCCCCAAGGCATTTATTTGCTTCTCTCAATCTACATTCTACCTCCACTTCCACTCCTCCCTTTCCTGCCACATTCACACCCAAGTATCTAAAGCTATCCACTTCCTCCAGTCTCTATTCCTCAATACTCACTTTACTTTTACCCATATCTATCTTCAACTTCCTTCTTTCACACACCTTCCCAAACTCCATCACTAACTTCTTTCATCCCTCCTCTGATCCTGCTACAAGCGCAGTGTCATCAGCAAACAACAATTGGCTTATCTCCCATTTTTCTCCATTTTCTTTGACCATCTCCAATCCCCAGCCCATTACCCTTGCATTTAACTCTCACACACCCCTATCCATTTATAAACTGAACAGCCAAAGTGACAACAAATCCCTGGCAAAGTTCCACTTTTACCTCAGTCCACTCACTCTCTCCATTTCTAATTCTAACAAAGGCTCTACTACTCTAATAAAAACTCGATTGCTCTTAATAGCTTTCCTCCTACCCCATATATCTACAATACCTCCAACAGTGCCTTCCTGTCATAAGCCTTTTCCAAATCCATAAAAGCCCAAAAAATATCCTTACCTTTTCTAAAAGCTTTCTCCCATATCTGCCTTACCATAAAAATCTGATCCACACAACCCCCACCTGTCCTAAACCCACATTGTTCCTCACCAATTACTCCCTATGTTCCTCTCCTAATCCTGTCAATCAAAACCCTCTCATAAGCCTTTCCAACTACACTCAACAAACTGATCCCTCTCAAATTAATATACTCACAATTGACCCCTTTTCCCTTGCAAAGTGGAATTACACAGGCACTCCTCCAGCACTCTACCCTCTTTTATACAAACATTAGACAACCTCACCAGCCAGTCCACTATCACTGTACCTCCCCTTTTATGACACTCCACATGACACCCATCCAACCCAGGTGCCTTACCTGCTCTCATCATTTTAATTACTGCTTTTATCTCATTTTTACTTATTTCTCCTCCGCTTCCCTCATTCATCATTTTCATTTTCTTGGTGCTTCCCACTGCAACTACCTTTCCCTCCCTATCCTCCTTCACATTTAGCAACTCCCAAAAAATACACTGCCCATCTTCCTCTTATTGCCATCTCTTCATCTGGCCTTATAATTTCCTTCCAAAACATCTTTTCATCCCTTTCAAAATTTTCTGTCATACTCTTACCCCATTTCACATCTGCTTTCCTCTTTGACTCCTTTATCTTGTGCTTTACTTCTCTTTTCTTTGTACCTCTCATCCTATTTTGTAACCAATCTGTGAATGCTCATTTTTCTTCTACAACCTTCTTTGCTTCATCATCCCATCACTCACTACCCTTCCTTCTATTTCCTCCCATCCTCATTGTTTCACACACCAACTTTACACACTTTGTGACTCCTTCCTTAAACCATCCCCATTCCTCCTCCACCCTAGTTCTACTATATCCCTCACTCTCTCCCACTCTTCTCAGCTTCTTGCACTTCTCCTTTTCTTTCTCATTTAAGCAGTTTACTTTATGCACTTCCCTACCTTGTCCTTTTCCTTTCTCCATTTATCTTCCACTCTCAACTTACCTTCCACCAAAAATTATCTGATATTCCCCAACTCTCTCCCTTTAGAACATGTACATCCAAAACTCTTCCTACTCTTCTCCTGGGTACTACTACATAGTCCATTAAAGCCCTCTCTACCACCCTTTCCTATGTGTACTTATGCTTGACTTTCTTCCTAAACACTGTATTTATCATCAACTCTTTAGACATATCTCCATCAACTCTGCACTATGATTTTTTCCTGAAACTCCATACTTCCCAACCACTCCATCTATTGGTTCATTTCCTACCCTAGCATTAAGATCTAATACCACTACATTGACATTTCTCCCTTAAGAGGCCCATACATGATCAATTATATTGCACAATTTCATTGTCAATTCAGAGAATTGACAATGAAAATGCACAATATAATTGATCGTGTATGGGCCACTTTAAACCCTCCATGCACTCATTTAAATCTATCCAAAAAGCCTCCCTTTCCTCTACACCCCTGGTTCTCAATTTTTTTTTTTTTTTTTTTTTGGCCATTATGCCCCACCTAATCACCTTTAAAATCCTGATATCCCCATATGGTGATATACAATTCTTATCATTTGAAAAATAAACTCCCCTTCAGCTGAAAAAGCATAAAACCTTGGTTTAAACCACTTCAATAGAACAAGGCATCATTGAAAAAAAAAAAAAAGTTAATGTTTTTAACAAATTACAAAAAAAAAAAAGTTAAATTAAAATAATAATATGATGAGAATTCACAGGTAATACAAAGAGGGAAAATTTCATTTTATGGAGATATTTGTTGACTGTCTCATACAAAAATGTACAATTAACACAAATTATTTAATAATTTCTATTGTTAAAGTAAAGGTAGGTATCAAATTCAAAGTACCGAACACATCTCAAGATAAGTGGGTGAAGTGAAGTTAGTGAGACCCTTGTGCTTGATGCTTGCTGCAAAGAGATTTTATATTAGGCAATAATTTAGTCAGCTTCAGTCTCAAATCTCCTCGTTTAATGATATCCAGTGAATTTCTTTTCTTCAACAGCAAATCATTTACAGCACTAAAGCCACATTCAGCTAAATGTGAAGATGGGAATGGTAACAATAGTTGTCTTGCAAAGCTAGTTGAATTAGGGTATTTAGTTTCTGTTTCATCACAAAGCCATGCCATCACTCCTTTTATGTTGAATAAAGTTTTAACTGACTCATCATTTTGTAATTCAGAGAGTTCTTCTTGGTACTGCACTGAAACATCAGTGACATCCACTAGCACTGGCTGCATTACCCATGATGGAAAATCGACCTGTTTTAAATCAGAAAATCTTTCTTCAAAATCAGAGGCCAATATTTTTAGATGATCCACAATAACTTGTACAGCAGTATCAGTTGGCTCACATTTATTAAGCCAGTGAAACTGGTCAAAATTTTTGTTTGAAATATGTTTTTGGCATAACTCAATCAATGAAATAAAGCCAAATATTTTTGCTTTTGCATCAACAAGTGTTTTATTTGTTCCTTGAAGTTGTTTATTCAACACATTCAGCTTTTCAAAAATATCTGCTAAATAACTCACATGTGCTTTTCCATCAACAGTTAGCAGGTGCTTCATTTCAGGTGTGTCACTTAAAAAGTCACTAAACTCATCAAATAGTTCCATGAATCTTTTCAAGCAATTTCCCTTTGAAAGCCACAGTACCTCAGTGTGAAGTAAAAGTCTCACATGGTCTGCACTGTTATCTTCACAAAATTTCTTGAAAAGAAGTTTGCATTTGGCATTAGCTTTGACTGCACTGATAGATTTTATAACTGATTTCAGTACCTCATTAAGTACAGGAGAAATATTTTTCGACACTAAGTTCTCTCTATGTATAACACAATGCACAAGAAGCATTTCCGGATTCTCATCTTTCATCAATTTTAAGCAGCCATTTTTCTTGCCCATCATAACAGGAGCACCATCAGCTGCACACGAAGTTATATTCTTCATTGGTATCATATTGATATCTAAGTAGTGTTTTAGTTTATTATATATATCAGTTGCAGTAGTTGTGGTCTCTAAAGATTTGCAGAATAACATTTCTTCAGCAAATTCACCTTTGTCAATATATCTTACATAGGTTAGCAATAAGGCCTCACTGTTTCTCACAGTTGCTTCATCCATCTGTACTGAGAATTTTCTTGATTTCAGCTTTTCAACAAGTTGAGTTTCAATATCTTCACTCATTTCATCTATTCTTCTCTTAACAGTGTCGTTACTGAGTGGCATGGCTTTAACATCTTTGTCATCTTTTTCCAGAACTGTTTTAAGAAATGCTGATATTGATGGTTTAATTAAATCCTCTCCTACAGTATGATTTTTTCCAGATTTAGCAATGAGTAAAGAAATTTCATAACTTGCCTCAAGAGGACTGTGAGTAACAGTTTGTGCAGCGAACAAAGACTTTATTGTTGATCTTTTTTCAAACTTCTCCTTTAAAGATTTGAAGTAATTCATATCTGAATTTGCATACGCACTATGTTTTACTTTCAAATGCGCCTCGAGACGACCTCGTTTCATTGATTCGTTGGTTAAACATTGCTGACATATGAGACAGAAAGGTGACCGTTCATCATGGACAGCGGCTATGAAACCAAATTTTAAAAATTTCTCCGAGTACTGACGAACTTTCTTCTTGCGTCCACTACTCATTTTATGCACATGGGGCGTAACTGAAATAAACGAGAAATCTTATGAAGTGAAATGCAATTTCATAAATGAAGTAAATTTAATACATATATGAATCAATTTATGGCTTTATTTTGTAGTATATAAAGATGTATACACCATTTAAGGCTAACTTAAATTGTGTATCTGTCTTGAATGCACTTTCATAATAAAAAGGCTTATTTGGGAATCCAAATTTTGCAATCAAATAAGAAGTTTTTATAATAAAAATGGCTTAATTCAGGTATCCAAGGGGTGTATTGGAATATAAAGTTTTTATAATAAAAGTAACATTGAATATACCTACCTAGAACCTGAATAAGCATATACAAAATGTGGACCTGAGCTCATTCACTCCTATAACCTTTACGACTTCAGGTGGGATGGATTCTAGGGCAAAGGCATTCCATGCTTGTCTGGCAGAGGTGATGGCAGAAAAGAAAAAACAACCAAAAAGCAGCACTGTTTCGTGAATGAGATGTAGACTGTCATTTTCACTCTTAAGATCAGCTCTCCTATGCCTGAGTGTTACCAGGTCCCCACCACCCACATGAGCACATGAACAAAACCTTGATTTTGAGCAGATTGTAGTAGACAGTAAAATAAATGAACCTCTGTATTAGGCCTCAATGAACTGTCTCTGTGGGAGACAGATCCTGACTGCTTCCACCACACAGTTCCACAAGGATGGAGGTAATTAAAAAAAATCTAGTTAGGCTAATTCATAATTGGGATTGGATATCATTAGAATCTTATAAAATTAGATCATTAGAGCTTATGCAGGTGGTGAAGGCCCTATCTTGATCCAGGGCACTATCAGGGGTATCCGTGTGAATTTTTGCTGGCATGGGCAAAATTAAAGATATTATACATATATAGTTAATGGAATAAGGTTATATCAAGATACTTCCTAAGTAATCTAATACTTACATACAATTACAGACTACAGTAATAAAGTTAATAAATGTATATGGTATAATCACGGTATTCTAATAATTTAAATTTTATTATTTTGCATTTTCCATGTAATTTTTGGACAATTTATAGTTTCACCCAACCATAGAATTTAATATCTTATTAACTTTGTATTTTCCTTGCATTTTTCCCATAAATAATTAAATTACAGAGGGGGCAATGTCCCCTACCCCCACCCTCCCTGCGGACGCCCATGGGCCCTACGCAGGTACGAATATATTGAAAATTTAATAGTGACAAAAATAAAAGAATACACACGAAGAATTTGGCAAGACTATTGTATAATATTACAATATGGACTACTTAGTTTTCATCTCTGGCACTTTATGCATCTTCCCGTAGCATCATTCCAATATAAAAATATTATATTCACGCGTAGACAAAGAAAAATGAAACCTTTACCTTTCGTGGGAACACCAATTAAACTTCTTGTTTACAAACTATAAATGTTTAGAAAACGGAATACTTTTGACAGAGAAAACGGAGGAAATAGTTATTATAATGTTAAACTTGGCAAAGTTTCTCCCATGACCTAGTTCACTCCTTGTAACGTTCATGAAGAGCGATAGCAAAATGATTATGTGATAACTTAACTACACAATAAAGACCTTTATTAATAAAAGAAATTACTCGAAATATTATCTGAAACATAAGCTACATATCACTTGGACAAAATGTAGTGGCACATTTGTAAATAATAATCACGAAGAACCCACAGTCGGAATAAAAGGAAACTTAGAAGAAAGTATAACTTCTATATTTCGGCTAATAACTATAGCCCTCTTCAGGTACTTTCCTGAAGAGGGCTATAGCTATTAGCCGAACAGGCGCGGATCCAGGGGGGGGGGGCTGAAAGTATAACTATTTCGGCTAGGCCGAAATATAGTTATACTCTCCTCTAAGTTTCCTTTTCTTCCGACTGTGGGTTCTTCGTGATTAAAAGTTACATGTGTTTACATGATGAAAAGTAAAAAAAAAACAACAAAAAAAAAACAACGAATAAATAGATAGATAAATAGAAAATAAAAAATAATAAAATAAGAATAAAAAATTGACCCAGACTTCCTCAATTGCCCCCCCTTGAAATCACATTGTCCACCTGAAAAACTGAATTGCCCACCTGAAAAACCGAATTGCTCACATATAGAACATAAGTCCCACGTTGAGTAGCACTGCGCTACACACTTCTCACTTCCAGGCCCATATGCCGGTAATTAATCCCGATATAGGCCTTTTTTTTAGAGTTAATAAGCTATTATTACAAATTTATGTAGACATCTGTGGTTACGGCCTCAGTTAATTTAGTGAACTGATAACTGTAGAATTAGGATTAAGATTGAAATACAGCAATTAAACATATCAAGCTGTATGAAATCTGTATTTTAGAATGCTTCATATATGAAAACATGTATAACAATTTATACAACTTTACCTTTTTCCATTTAGATAGTGGCCTATATTATACATATACATATACATATACATATATATAATATATATATATATATATATATATATATATATATATATATATATATATACATATATATATATGAGAGAGAGTGGGTGGAGGAAGAATAAGCGAAGATGGGCTGGAACTTTTTTTATTGCAATAAAAAAAGCTCCAGGCCATTTTCGCTTATTCTTCCTCCACCCACTCTCTCATCTGTCTAAACCATTCATCAAATATATATATATATATATATATATGTATGTATAAGAAAACATTATACAAAGCATGTAAGGAACTCGACGCCATAGGACCAGAAATGGCTGACTACCCTCTCAAGGAATGTCGAGTTACCGACATATCATTTTCATTATTAATCTTTTTATTTACCACTTGGTGACTTCTCTGTCTTGAGTATTGGTTCTGATGTATCACCCATTTCTAATTCCCATGTATGGAGATTACCTATCATGTGTATGGTGTAACATTTTCACTTCAGTTAAGGTGAAGTTGCACTTCCCATAGATCTTTGGCAATGAGAGGTCAAGGGTCACTAGGAGTTCGGCGCTAAGTCAAACCCCTGTTAGGCAATCCAAGACATGATTTGAAACTGACCAGAAGTGTTAGTGATTCGTGATTGGGGAGTGATATGAAATTTACTCCCCCCCCCATAACAGACCTCATATAAAACCAATAGTGTGACGTGCAAATGCGACAAAGCGTATGCTAAATCAAAGTGAGGGGATGCGTTCTATGAGAGAGCCAGTCTCCCCTTCATCCTTCCCCCCCATACCCATTCTATCCCACAGGCCACGCCCGGAGCCGACGCACACATCACAACCACCAGAACAAGGACGAAGAAAACCACTAAGTGTCCCCAAGGCCACGGTAAGATATAATATGACATTTTAATTAAATATCCAAACAAAACAGAATTATTGAAATTATTGCATATTCACAAAGATACACGATGCTTTGTGATGTTATTGTATTTTTCAGGGTTCGATGAATCCCTGCTGATCACAGGGATATAGTTTGTTGTCGCTGAATGTTGTATATAAGATTCACAGAGTATCCCAGAATTAACTCGGTGGGGCGGTCACCTAGATTAACCTTACACCGTCAGCACTACGTATTAAAAGGGATGGGGAATCTGTGGGAAGTCATGATATTCTCCAAACCATATCCACTTACAAAAACCCACATATTCCTTCCCAGTTTCAACTTCATCCACATTAACCTTGAAGAAACCTCCTTCCACCCTATCACACGTTTACATACATACATACATATATATATATATATATATATATATATATATATATATATGTATATATATATATATATATATATATATATATATATATATATATATATATAAAGAAATGCGGCAAATTACTGGGACAGTGTTTGTAGACCTAACAGCAGCATACGACACTGTGAACCACAAAGGCCTGTTACTGAAACTTGCCAACATGCTTCAGAACAAGACCATAGTTAATGTTATAAGAAGCCTTTTGGAAAACCGCAAATTCTATGTCGAAATAAATGGCATCAAAAGCAGATGGCGGACACAAAAGAACGGTCTACCTCAGGGATCAGTCCTGGCACCTCTGCTCTTTAACATCTATACAAACGACCAACCCTCCTTCCCCAACGTCCGCAGATTCATCTACGCGGATGACTTATGCCTAGCCACACAGGCCACCACCTTCCAAGAGGTCGAGACACGACTATCAGCCAACCTCGAGCTCATGGGGCAGTACTATGATAAATGGTCTCTCAACCCAAACCCATCCAAAACCCAAGTGTGTGCATTCCACCTAAAAAATAGAGAAGCTAATCGAAAGCTTAAAGTCCAATGGTGTGGAAAGGAGCTAGAACACCACCAATATCCAGTATACCTAGGGGTAACCCTGGACAGGACCCTCTCGTTTGCCACCCACATCCAAAAACTCAGAGGGAAAGTAAGCTCCCGTAACTCCCTGCTCAAAAAACTAGCGGGAACAAAGTGGGGCGCAAATGCACACACACTCAGAACATCTGCCTTAGCACTGTGCTATGCACCAGCAGAATACTGCGCTCCGGTGTGGAGTAGATCAGCCCACGCAAAGAAAATAGACCCAGTACTGAACGAAACCTGCAGAATCATCACAGGAACACTTCGCCCCACGCCCACCAACATCCTGTACAGAATCGCAGGCATAGCACCCCCAGATATTCGACGACGCGCTTAGCAAAAGTCGAAAAGGGTAAACAAACCTCGGACACAAGGCACCCATACACTCACATGTGCCTCCCCCATGTAGACTCAAGTCGCGAAAGAGCTTTGCCACCGTGGAGGAGATACCACCTGGTATGTTGCCCCACAATTACAGAATACAACAGTGGAAGGAGTCTGACAGCACAACTCTCCCTAACAGTACAGTGCAAGGACCCAGTGAAGAGCTCTCAGATGGGGCACTGCTACCAAGACGCGAATGGTCCACACTAAATAGAGCAAGATCCAGAGTCGCCAGAACTGGTGACAATCTGGTTAAATGGGGCCTCAAAACCGACCCATCCTGCGAGTGCGGAGAAAGTGAACAGAACATTGACCATGTCCTAAGCTCGTGCCCGCTTTCAACCAATTTAGACAACATTGACCTGGTCAAAATTAACCAAAGAACACTTGAATGGCTGTCTGTCTGGCGTGATAAGCTATGATATATAAAGAATAAAGGCTGCCAATTTTGTGCTCCTAGTAATTTCTATTGTACATAATTTACACTGATTACATCATCATAAAATCAACTGCTGCTCTGCTAGTGAAATTAACTATATTATTCTGGGATGTTATGAATCTATTTATTCATTCATTTATTTGTTTAGCAATGGGTTTGCTGACAGCACTTGTGTGCCCAGTCATGAGTTGCTGTGAAAAGTCTTGGATGAACTTACTACGGTAAATATAATGTGGCAAAAGAGCATGAATGAATGTTGCATAGTGTGCCTGGATGGTTGGTATGGTCGTGTGAGTGATGCGTGATGTCGGAGAGAAAGCATAGCAAGGGATTGTAGCGAGGGTATGCGTGGAGGGACCCCAAGGGGAGGTCCCGGCGTCGCCCGCCATACCTCGCAATTCGCATAGCAGCAGAGTAAGCCTAGTACTGGTGTTGAACACATGTGTAAAATCCTCATATTCGTTAGTTAGAATAAAGAGAAGAAAGTGATACTCCTGCCTTTCGCTGACCCGGACAACTGTATGCGTGATCTTATGTTCATCACTCGTGACATAAATGATCACACCTACGTGCAATAGAAAAAGGTGAGTTAATGTCCATGCGTCCGTAACAATAATAAAATAAAAGGTGCATAGAAAAACTCAAAGTTAATAAAACAAAACAGGGCCTGACGGTTGGCATCCAAGAATCTTACATGAAATGAAAAATGAGATTGTTGTTCCATTTGAAGTTATTTTCAAGAAATCCATCATATCTGGAGATGTCCCAGGAGAATGGAAGCTAGCTAACGGTACTCCATATTCAAAATAGATGACAAAAAGAAACCAAATAACTACAGGCCTATAAGCTTGACTTCAATCGTAGCAAAAATGATGGAAGCTATCATCAGAGATGCTATCGAACATCATTTAGAAAGTAACGGTTTGACGAATGATAGCCAGCATGGATTCAGACGGAAATGTTCTTGCATTAACTAACTCGAATTCTACAACATAGTCATCTCGAATTATAACAAAAGAAACAATATAGATTTAATATATCTAGGCTTTGCAAAAGCTTTTGATACAGTCTCCCATGAAAGACTACTCACTAAATTAGCATCACACGGAATAAGTGGTAGCCTATTAAGTTGGACTAGTAATTGGTTAAACAATCGAAGACAGATATTATTCTAAATGGCAAAACTTCTAGATGGAAAAATGTTACGAGTGGAGTTCCTCACTGTTCCGTTCTTGGGCTACTTCTATTCATAGTACATATAAATTATATAGACCACGGACTGAAATCTATTGTCTCCAAACTTGCTGATTATACAAAAATATGCGGAATGGCAAATGATCACTTAAACCATTTAGATATTCAAGAAGATTTAGATTAATTAAAACAATGGTCTGAAAAGTGGCCAATGAAATTCGACATAAGTAAATGCAAGGTTATGCACATAGGTAAAAAAAAAAAAAAAAAAAAAAAAAACTAAGTACGATTACAAGCTATTTGGAGTTATTTTTTAATGTTTTAGGATAGGTTAGGTTAGGTTCACTAAAACAATGAATATCGTCAGACGTGTCGGTAAATAGTATATATATATTTTTACCATAAACTTAGCTTATATTTTGTAAGTTTTCCGGTATAGTGTGTTTATAATACTTTTAAGTAAAAACCAATTTTGGGGGCTAATTGGATTTTTGTGGGGCTAAGCCCCCACCCCCGTGGCGGTTCTGCACTGGTCTATGGAGTCTCAGGAGCCGCAGTGACAGTGCAGAGAGCCTCAACTTTGAGGATATCGAGCTTGCCCCACGAGCCGAGACGGAGGAAGCTGAGAGCCACAGTAGTATAACAAACGGTCTAGGGCAGTGGGTAATCCCCAAGGAGTTGTGGTTAAGTGCAAACAGATTGCTACAGAGGTCCCTACAGTAGAACATGCGTATTCTTGATATTATGGCTGGCATGTATGTGTGTTGGGTGAGGAGGCAGAAGGTAAATTATGTAGGAGGGGAGAAGGGAAAGTGTGTAGGGGGGCAAAAGGGAAAATTGTATGTGTGTGTGTGTATGGGTTGACCCAAGGCAGATTGTGACCTAGGTTCACTCAATCGCTCTGCCAGATATCGACCAGATCCTCCAGCCGATTGGCGCCTGGCGGGTCGTCCTGTCCGACCGTTGTGCTCCTTACGTAAACACCCCAACTCCCGGGCACCTGGGACTGTCGACGAAATCGTTATCGGCTTACCTCAGTATACAAGAGAACTTTTACGGGATAGGAAGTAAACGTCTTGTTGCTATTGAAATAGCTCCTGTTAAGTAAAATGGATCACTACAAACTCATTCTCTTCTATATCGTCACAGGTAAGTTTTTTTTCTAGCACGCATGCAGTTTCTTTTTACATTTTCCATTTTTCAATTGCGATATGTATTATTAGCAAAATAAAAAAAAACGCCTCAAACGAATACTGATGAACTAAATGGCTGTGGCAAAATACAATAAATATTTTATACAAAGGCTTTAATAATAGCAGTCATGCTTGTCAGAACGTCGAAAAAATTGATAGAAACAGAGTATTTCTAAATACGCAGTTTCACTAACTTGGCGCCTAGTAGTCTACGGTAGTTGCACGTGAGAATGTAAAAATTTACCTGAGCTGATCAGCGTCTGAATAGAATAATTTTGCAGTAAATGTAACCGGAAGGGTGAACTACTCTACTTCCGCAGAGATCCACACCCCCAGTAACGGATGTAAGAAATCGGTATTATAAAGATGTTTGTCAGTTACGAATGCAAATCTTGTCTACTGTATATCGTCGAACAGCTGTTGTCATTCTAAGTATGGTAGCCCTACTTTTAGATCCGGTAAATAAGTATCCCTAATGAACATCAACGTCAGTAGCGATTTTTTTTATTTATCAATTATTATTGTTATTATTATTATTTTATTTTATTCTTTATTATCATTGTTATTATTATTATTATTATTATTGTTATTATTATTGTTATCATTATTGTTATTATCATCATTATTTTATTATTATCATTGTTATTATTATTATTATTATTATTATTATTATTATTATTATTATTATTATTATTATTATAGATAGACTTTATTTGGCAATGAATCAATGTACATGAAGTGCAAATAATGACAAGAACACATAGTTCGGAATAATAAATGCAAATTGCCGAGGATAACACAAAAAGCATGTACGCTTATTTCCATTGTGGTCCTCATCAGATTTTTATTCTACACTAAGTCACACAGACAACATACGTAGGGTGTTATTAAGGGGACCAGAGACAATAATGAGTAATACCAGTCAGTACACATATGACACATAAACATTGTTATAGTTTTGCTAATATTACTAAAATGTTTGTACACATAGGAATATTGAGACAAAAAATTTGAGCACCATCACAAAAAGGAACATTGCATTAAGCAAAGGAACAACAAAATAATGTCAATCTGTAACAAAACAGTATGAGTGAGTACTATATCAGAGTAGTACCATTAATGATATACTGCATTATTCTACAGCTGTATCAACATATATGAGTGAGTACTATGTCAGAGTAGTGCCATTAATGATATACTACAATATTCTACATCTGTAACAACATGTAGTTATAGTGAATGATACGCTGCAGCTAGGGTCACCTATTAATTAAATCTAACAATTAACCTGAATCTCAGGACGGAGTGGGCAATTAGTATGAGCACTAGGGAGTAGTACATTATAACCCCGATGAAATGAAACTGTACTCTTAGCTGTAATACAGATCATGCAATAAAACAAAATCAAACCTATTCCGAATGACAAAAGATTTTTTTTCCGGTGGTTCCATTTGTTGACACTTTGTACTTACTCTGTTATTAATGTCTGGGTGTTGTTCAGAATTTGTTTTGTTCCGTTTATTTTGACATTCGGAATAGGTTTGATTTTGTTTTATTGCACGATTTGTATTACAGCTAAGAGTACAATTTCATTTCATCGGGGTGTGATAGTTGGTTCTTTTTGTTCTTTTGAATTGCTGTTGTCCCATTTTTTGGTGACACTTTAGCAAACATTGTATTTAATTTCTGCAGGTCATGCAGGACTTGATTAGTTTATGTTTGTTAGGATTTGTGTTTTTAGCTACGGAGGAACGATGGATAGGCTTTTTGGATTTTGGTATCTACGTGTTCTTGCCTAGTATATTTAATTTTGTTGTCTTTTCTCCATGTTGAGGAGTTTTTACTATTCTGTTAAAAAATGCAACTCTGTTCAAGCCGGTGGACCTGTCCCAGAGAACATCGGCACACTATATAACTGAATCCTTTTGCTTACTATGTATAACCCTGAGGACGAACCCCGGACAGGGTTCGAAACGTCGGTAATAAATTCTGTTACTCTGAGTCCAGTGTTTTGAAATTTTCCGATAACATGGCTCCTGGACTCCAGCTCTTTACGAACACACACACACACACACACATATATATATATATATATATATATATATATATATATATATATATATATATATATGTTACAGGTGAGAAATGTAATCTACGTGATATATATATATAATATATATATATATATATACACATATATATATATTAACAACCACAATGCACTTTAAATCTAAGCCATCAACATCGGGAAACCCAATGGAGGCCACAAGCAGAAATTGAAATGCGGTACTGCCGAGGACTCGAACTCAGCTGTCAAATGACAAGTGACGCAGCGACTTACCAAATACTCTCTTGATAGCTTAGTTGGTAAGTTACTGCGTCACTTGTCATGTGATAGCTGAGTTCGAAACCTCGGCAGTACCGCATTTCAATTTCTGCTTGTGGCCTCCATTGGGTCTCCTGATGTTGATGGCTTAGAATTAAAGTGCATTGTGGTTGTTAAAATGTATATCAAATCACTGGGACCCATTCAGTGTTGTACAAATATATATATATATCCTGGATCCGCCATTGGCACGTCAGAGATGATAAGGAATGTGTGAAGCGGCCCGGGACACGAGGCAAATTCCTTTATTCAGTAGTTGGCCAGATATCGATTCATCAACACCCATAAACAGGAGACACTCGTCCACCACGCTTTCTTCACCCAAGCTACACTGCTCTATCCCACCTCTACTGAGTGATTAGCGTCGTCAGCCAAATGCAGTACCCACCTCGACGCTTTGATGGGAGGTACTGCCCCCCCCCCAAATAAAAGCTACTGATGTCACTATTAATATGCGGTAGTTAATTTATGAGGTTCAAAATGCTCAGAGTGATAAGAGATGATTTATTTGGTATAAAATACTCAGAGTGATAAGATATATGCGATGATGATAAGAATTGCTTTAGCGAGACTGGCAAGCGATTTTGCTTTTTACACCATATCACTCGACTTTGATTTACGTTTTTCTGTGGGACACATCCCTCTCCTGGGGCTGGGGTACACGAATGAATTTCGGAAGAAATAATACCAGAATCGCATGATATTATTACATAATATTTATTTCTGACATTCTGCAGTGAGAGGTAATTAAGTACTTAACCTACCTGGCCTGGAACTACAAGCTTGTTAAATCTGAGACGGAGTGGTAGACTGAGCATAAATTAAGCTGATTGGCCGAGGGATTTCAATTTGACAACGTGCATGTGCGTTTGAGGCAGGAAACATGAGAGGACCGCGTTGCGTAACAATAGCTCTGTCATGCAGATGCTGCCGAAGTGTTGCTCCATAATCTTTAAGTAGGGTTACACGAGTCGACGAAAAGCTTGTAGTCCAACTGCTACATTCGTTAGATAGATAGATAGACTTTATTTGGCAATGAATCAATGTACATGAAGTGCAAATAATGACAAGAACACATAGTTCAGAATAAATAAAAGTAAATTGCTGAGGATAACACAAAAAGCATGTACGCTTATTTCCATTGTGGTCCTCATCAGATTGTTATTCTACACTAAGTCACACTGACAACATATGTAGGGTGTTTGGGACCAGAGACAATCATGAGTAATACCAGTCAGTACACATATGACACATAAACATTGTTATAGTTTTGCTAATATTATTAAAATGTTTGATCATCCTATAATAAGTGGTTACACCTAAGTTCAGCCTTCCGTGTAGAGAAATTCCCACCAATCACGTAAAAGGAGCTACAGGAAGCCCCACACTCTACCCAGAATGAGGAATCTCATTGGCAGAGCCAATGTCTATGCCACTTTCTCAAATATTTTATTTCAAATAAATTTGAAAGGCTCGCGATCTCTCTGAAATGCATATTCGACGATCTTTGCATATCTTAAACACACAAAGTATTTTTTGTATTGTCACTACTTTTTAGTAGTGTATGAATGCATGCTCATATACAAGCTCTCTTCTGGGAGGGAATTAGCTGTCGATCACGAGTCCAACACGTGTTCCAAGTCACATACAGATTATCGAACACTAGACAGAAGATATTTGTGATCCATAGAAAATGGTAATTGAAAGGCTGACTCAGATATTATATTCTCATTGTTTATCAATATATTCGGGATACCTCACATCCCAAAGCGCCTCTTGTGGTCGTATCTTCTCTATTGGAGCATGGATAACTTCAGTATTCCACTCCATTACGGCGAAAAGTGTAGATATCAACCAAATGGTTAGAAGAGTTTTCGCGCCTGATTATTACCATAATATAAATTTCATAAAATATATGTTTCTGTTTCAAGATAATTTTATATTATTAAACAATTGATCTCTTATTACTGATTTAACTGTATATATATATATATATGTATATATATATGTATATATATATGTATATATATATATATATATATATATATATATAAGTGCGTAAGACAGAATGAGTGGAAGGGTGGTGAGGTAAACACCAGGAACCGTTGGAGTTTTATTGCTAACGTTTCGTCCTGAAAGGATTTGCTCACTCTGAAGGAAGTCCTTTAAGGACGAAACGGTAGAAATAAAAACACCAACGGTTACTGGTGTTTACCTCACCAGCCTTCCACTCATATATATATATATATATATATATATATATATATATATATATATATATATATATATGTATGTATGTATATATATATATATATATATATATATATATATATATGTATATATGTATACACACACACATATATAATATATTAGATATGTCGTCAATAAGAAAACTCTTAACATCTTCAGTTTCTTTCCCTCGGATCTCTTCCGAGGTGTCAACTACAACGGTATTGCGTTGGGCGTCACTAGGCTTGGCTTCCAACCCAAATCCTCCAGCGTTGGACGAAATCCATCCTTAGACTCGGAATCCAACCCATATGCCTACACCGCCTGTCATGTGGCATGTAACAGCTTACATGCCAGAGATCACTGTCTCCTGCTACCCCCCCCTCCCACCGTTACGCACCATTGTTGGAGGTGTCATGGTTGTTAGCTG
This sequence comes from Oratosquilla oratoria, assembly GCF_046742065.1. NCBI lineage: Eukaryota > Metazoa > Arthropoda > Malacostraca > Stomatopoda > Squillidae > Oratosquilla > Oratosquilla oratoria. Next base: position 23,254,429 of record NC_134782.1, read on the forward strand.
AAAGATCGAAGTTATTGTATAACCCAAAGGCACCACTTGGAGGTAGTGAGATTCATAGTAGGTAAAGTACCGCAACTCTTTGTGATGAAATATTTATTCACAAATGACATTGTAGTGACGTGATGCATCTTACGACCCGTCACACACTGATCAAAGAAATCTTCAAGTTCCTGTAGTTGGCAAGCGTAGTTCGCAAGGGTGTCCCTGCCAGCCATCGGTCAGCCAATCAGGAACTTGGAAAGCTCCTCACGTTCCCGCCAGCCTCCCTTAAAAGGTCGGCGTTTCGCCGAGATGGGCATGTACACCGTTTTGGTCGAGGAGAGTGAGAATCTCAGGCTCGTGAGTTGTGCCACCACCAGCTCTATTTGGCTTTGGAATACCCGAAGTTCCGCTTTGTGTTGTGCAGAATCCCGCTTGGGACGCCTGTGCCTGGACTTGCGCCATAGTGCTACATCGTCGGCATAGGCAGTGACGACCGTGTCGCTGCGCACGCCTTTTCCGACATCCGCCAGCAGTAGTGTGAAGAGTAGGGGGGCCACGACAGAGCCTTTGGGGACTCCCATGTCGACGGGGGCCTGTTGGCTGAGGGTTCCCTTCCATCTCACCGAGATGGAGCGATTGGAGAGGAACGATCGGGTGAAAGTGTAGATAGCTGGGGAGACTCCCAAGGATTTTAGTTTGTGAAGGAGCTTGGCGTGCCAGACCGTGTCGAATGCTTTGGCGATGTCCAGGAAGCAGGTGTGCAAGATCCTCCTCTGTCGCTGGGCCCATCGGATATGTTCAGACAGCCTCACGATGTGGTCCGTGACGCTTCGTCTCTACCTAAAGCCTGCCTGGAGTGTTGGAAGGGCTCTTCTTGATTCCACGAAGTGCGACAGTCGGTTGAGTACCATCCTCTCGTAGATTTTCCCTACGTGGGAGGTGAGCGAAACAGGCCTGTGGTTGGCTATCTTGCTCCGGGGTTTACCACACTTGGGGATAGGAATCACTATGGCGTGTTTCCATGCCTCCGGTACAGTTCCCTCCTTCCAACACTTGTTGAAGATGGAAAGGAGGGTCTCTTGTAGTAGAGGGGGGGAGGTGGCGCAGGAGTGGGTAGGTGATTTTGTCAGCACCAGGAGACTTCTTCGTGGATCGAACTGCACTTAGTGCCCAGCGGAGTTCACGGAGGGTGAGAGGAGTGTCCTCCCCCGTAGGAGGGGAGAGGTCCATATTGGTCTCTTGCTCCTGACGGAAGTGACGTTGGGCCTCTGGGAGGTTGGAAGTAGAGCTCGCTTCGGAGAAGTGGCGAAGGAAGCCCTCTGCTTTTTCCACGGGCGTGCGGTGGATAATTCCATCAGGGGTGGTGAGGTCGGAGTCGGGGGTGTTGTACCGGCACTTCAGAATCTTCAGTTTCCTCCAGGCTGCAGAGAGGTCGGTGTCATCGTCCTTTTTGGTGTTCCAGTAGGCGAGCTTGGCATGGGCAATGGTTTTCTTGCACTGGGCTTTTGTAGACTTCATGTCTGCAAAGGCGTCTGCGGAGCTCACCTTCAGGAATTTGTGGTAGGCTTGCCGCTTGCTGCGGACTGCTGCCTTGCAGCTGTCCGTCCACCAGGGGTGGCCACGTCTACCTGTACTCGTGCTGCTCAGCGGAATGGCATGCCGGGCTGCCGCGAGCACCGTGTGGGTGAACTGATCGTTGAGGTCCTCCACCGTCCAGTTGAGGTTGACGCCGCAGTGCCTGTCGACCAGGTAGGCCTGGAACTTGGTCCAGTCCGCCTCTGCGAGGTTGAAGTGCTCCCTCTTCGGTGGTAGATGAAGTACGGGAGCAAGGTGTATGGAGACACGGATGGGAAGGTGATCGGAGGACATCGGGTCATCAAGGGGGAGCCAGTCTGTAGCGCCTGCAAGGTTTGAGGAGACAAGATAAGTCGATTGCAGACTTTCTGTGTCCCTCGATCTCAGGAATCCTGGTATGACCCCCGTCGTTGAGGAGGACTACGTCGGCTGTATCTAGCTGAGCTGCGATGGTCTGGGAGGAGTGGTCGTAGTCATCCTCCCAAAGGGCGTCACGGCGATTAAAATCTCCCACCACGATCCAGTCGTCGGGAAGGTCCGCCAGCCATCCAAACATTCGGGTTGTTTCTGGGTTGTAGTAATTTAGCATGTTCACCATCCGATCTCCATCCACAGTGATGGAGGTGACAGTGCCATATCCCTCCTCGAGGGGAGGGCCAGGTGCGAGCAGCCAGCCCCAGGGAGATATATGTGGCGACACGTACCTCACCTAAGTCGTCTGTACAGTAGAAGGGGGGGTAGTGGAAGCCCGGCAGGTGCGGAAGTTGCTTTGGCCGCTTCCGGAGGGATTGAAGTGCAATGACTTCGTAAGAGTTGGTCGCGAGGTGTTGTACCAGTAGGTCCCAGGCGGTGTTAATTGCCCGGCAGTTCCACTGCATGATTCTAATTCTGTCCATGGTTGGCTATGTCCAGAATTGTTTGGAGAATCACGAAGATCCCATCCAGGAGTTGGGCCATATGAGGGTTTGTACCCGTTAGCCTGCTTTGTAGTGCTTCTACGGTTTTTCTCAAGCCACCGATGGAGCAATGTATAGATGGCTCTGTAGAGGGAGAATGAGGGGTGGGAGGTGCTTCCTCTACGGTGTCCATACGGTCCGGCACGCTGTTGGTTTCCTCTGGAGGAGCGAGCTTCGCCGTGGGGGTGGGTCCCGCGGGGGAGGGGCCAGCGGGGGCGGTGGTGACGGATTTCTTGCTTCGATTCTTTCTTTGGCGGGTCTTCTTCGTTCCTTCGGTTTCGGCTTTGGCTTTGTCTTCGGCCTCTTCAGGAGTGGCTGTGGGAGTCGGGGTGGGCGGTGTAGTCCTTTCGGTGGGGGTCCCTTCATATCCTGGGGTGGGTAGGGCTGCCAGAGAGCTACCCACCGAGGCAGACGGGTATGGGTCAGGTACTTTCGACGGGGCCCTTGGGACCTTGGTTAGTGCAAAGTCCCTGTCCTTTGCCCTCTCTTCCTTTAGGTGTGTGCTCCAGCGCTCCCTGGCGATGACCAGAGCCTCCGAAAAGGTGACGTACCGCTGGTTCTTGACTTCATGTGCTATCCTCCTGATGGCGATCTCCGGGCAGTTTGGGTACGCCGTAGAATGGTTGCCACAGCAGTTGATGCACAGAAGCTGCTTTTCTTGGCAGTCACTTGTAGGGTGGCCCTTTCCACACCGGGCGCACCTTGGGGTCTTACGTCTGCACTCCTTTTTTGAGTGGCCCAGGAGTTGACACTTAGTACAGCGTCGGACCGGGGCGACATATGGGACCACCTGGTGGAGGGTGTAGCCAAGCTTGACTGAGGATGGAAGAGTGGTAATAAGGAAGGCCACACGAACGGATCTGGTCGCAGTCCCATCCCTGGATTTGAGGCGTTGGACAGCGTCAACGGGCAGGTCCTGGGCCTCCAAGTCCGCCCTGAGGAGTTGCTCGGCATCATCGTCCATTGGGACTCCTTTTACGACCCCCACTACGATGGTCGCTGTATACTTGCTCCTGCGGGACTGATGTCGGTAGACCGAGCGCTAGGCGGAGTGCTTGGCACTCGATCCGGGTCATGTTGCGTAGGGTCTCTGGCGGTAGGTCGTGGAGGGCAGGGGCGCCAAAGAGGAGCCGAGAGCGCACAAGACTCTGGACTATGGGAATAAGGGTGGCACGGTGCTTACTCCAGGACTCGTGTCGGATAGCCCGAACTAGGTTGAGTGCTCGTCTAGCGTTTCGGGAGACCTGTTGGATGTGCTTGGTCCACCGTCCGTCTCTCTGGAAAATGACTCCCAGGTATCGAACCGAGGCCGTGGGCTTCACAGGTGAGCCACAGACTGTGATGTGGTTCCAGTTGGGATACTCTCCCCTATTGTAGCCAACTTGATGTACAACACCATTTTAATTAACAGACTCTTAAGAAAACATTTCCTAGCTTTGATTTTTGTTTTATCAATAAGATGTCTTGGATAATTTAAATTTTCTCCAATGTCATAGATGAATTTTATTTCTTGATCCAAGAACTCAGAACAAATTCTATTAAGCTCTCAGGAACATTGAAGAAGAAAAAAAGAAGTAAAGAAGGATGTATTTATAATATACCATGTAAAATCTGTGATTTTATTTATATAAACCAAACAGGCAAAGGCTTAGAAAAAGAATAGGCCAACATAAATATAGTATTAGAACGAGGCAAGTGTCCAGTGGATTATTTGTCCACCAAAGGGATTATTTTCATAATATTGACTGGGGAAATTCTAAAATAATTACTTCTTGTAATAATATTATAGAAAGAAATATTATTGAATCTTGTTTTATAAAAAAAAAAATTGGAAATAACATGAACTTGAGTTTGGGTTTATTTAAATTGGACAATTTTATTATTGACAAAATTGTGTGTGATAAAATGTAACATGGGACCTCTCCGAGTATCCTTGTCTTCTTATATGTATTTATTGTTTCTTTCTGTATTGCTTTTTTGTACCTTTGAAAATGTCTAAATAGACGAAAACGTTCGGTATCTGTTTTTTTTTTTAATTTCCCGGTGGTTTCTGTAAAAATAGCTTATCACGTGTGTTTTGTGATTTCTTTGCATGTACTAGTATACGCCCGCATGCAGCTGATACGAAGCTAGGCTAGGTCTCTTAGGCTAGGTAAGCCATTGATTGAACTCTAGCAGCTATACCGCGTACACATACGTACGTACATCAACAAATTAAAGTTGATTGATGCGTTGCGTTTATGATATCGATTGATAATACAATGATTGATCACGGGTAAGCTGTGTTTGCTCTGATCCTTTCATCAGTGGTGATAGGATTCAAGGATTGCCAAATGATGGATAATGCATGAAAAACGTTGGATCTTGCCGCGGGAGCGATTTTTTTTGTTGGGGGGGGGGGATCGCTCCCGCTATTGGATTTGCGAGAGCGACATTGGAACTTTCCCGAGCGAAATCGCTCGTCGCTCCCGTGTATTTTTTTCGCTGGCTATTTTTGACCCAGCCCAAATAGATTTCTCCCCATTTTTTTTTTCTCTGCAGGAGGGGATGGAGAGGGAGATTGCCAATTAAATGAAGTAGCCTTGCTATGGATGTGCTGTTTCTTACTACATTGCCTTTGACCCAGGGCAGTGGGCGAGATGCAGGGATGACCTATCATCCAGGAGAAGCCAAGATAAGAGGGAGGGAGGGTGGTGAATGGGAGTGGAGTATATGGGGATGGAATAAGTGGGAGTGGATTATATGCCTTTGCTTTTGGCTACCTCCCTTGAAAGGGGAAAAAGCTGTTGCTATATGTATGTATGTAGTTTGGAGAGAGAGAGGGAGGGAAAAAGGCAGGAGAAGGGTTCTACACTGGGATCTATTCAAAGTTTGTCAATAATCTTTCAGATTTTTTTTTTTTTTTTTTTTTATACAAGTTTTTGATAAATTTTTCCGAGGCCTAGCGTGTGACAGTTACTGAGTCTGTGCGTCAGTGTGATTCACCATGGTCTTGGATCACGTGTGGACTCATGATTGACAGTTATTAACCTCCTGGATGAGAGCTCAGAGCTCGTATGACCGATCTATGGGTAATACTGTGCCCTTACATGCACACACACCCAATTCCCCGCCCATGAGAGTTGGAGTAACAGCCCGCAGTGCAGCACCGTAGTCTCAGCCAGGAACTCTAACTCCTGCACCACGAGGTGTGTGCGACAGTTCAGGGAAGCAGATATACCATATAAGGAACATGGGATTCGCTGTTGTAATGAAATGGATTTACCATTCTTTTTATCACTCTGCTTTGTATGGTTGCAAAAAAATTGCCTAGGTGGGTTGAGGATCTAGCATGTGATGCATACAATTACTTCTTGTCTCCTAAAGGTACAGTTATACTAGTCAACAGATGCATTGGATTCCAAGCCTAGTGATGGATTTTGTCCAACACTGGAGGATTTGGGTTGGAATACAAGCCTAGGGATGCCCAACACAGTACCATTTTATTCCACACCTCAGAAGAGACCGAGGGAAAAAAACTGAAGATATGTGTTAATAATATTCATATTTACTACATACTTAAAAGATATATAACTTATTCAGTAATAAGAGATAAATTATTTAGCAGTATAAAATTATCTTGAAACAGAAAAAAATATGGAATGTATATTGTGGCAATAATCAGACAGTTGTTTGAATGCTGCTGTATGTAAGCATTGGTAATTTTTCTTATGCATGAAAACTCTCCTTACCATTTGGTTATCTACACTTTTCAGCATGATGGGGTGGACTACTAAAGTTATACATGCTTTAATAGAAAAGATATGACATCAAGAGGTGCTTTAGGATGTGAGGCATCCCAACTATATTAAGAAATAGTAATATAGTCTCCCACTGAGTTATTCCTTCAATTACCATTTTATATGGATGACAAATATCTTCTGCCTAGTGCTTGATGTGAGTGTGTGTATTTACCTAATTGTAGTATACAGGAAAGGAGCAATGCTCATTGGGTCCTGTCTCCTATTCTCTAATTTTCTAACATACCTAGACTCAAATTCAAAAACAGTTCCAACTTAGTCTATATCTTTGATTTCCAATTATCATATTTAGATTTGAATTCATGTATTGTTTGAGCTTGAGCTATATCACCTAAGCTATTCCACATATTTATACATCTATATGGAAAAGTTTATTTCTTCACACCCTTTCAACATGTGATCTTAATTTACTTCCAAAGAGTAAGATGCATCTAGACTTGTCTACAATATCTCTGACAAGAGATTCTCTCTCTTTTTTCTTTATATAACCTCGACTATTCCTTCTTCCAGGCTATCTCTTCCCTGTTGCTCCATGATCTCTTTAAAGGTTACTCTATTTCTCCTATCCTCATTTTGTTGATGGCCTATCCTCTTTTTCCTCCATGGTGTTAAGATTTTTTTCTCTCATTTATCAAAGTTTCAGTCTCCCTCCTCAATTTATCATTCTCCATTTCTTTTAGCCAGGTTAGTATCCTTTTTCTGCTCAAGTTTATACCCTAGATTATTTAATCTAGCTTCATGTGAAGAAATTAAGTCCAAATCTTTTCAACTCTGTAAGAGTTTCACTTACCTCCATGGCAGAGTATCGAACTTGAGACTTATCTCCTTTTTCAAAATTATCTTCTGTACTATATTGATTTGTTTTTCTAATGGACTTACCTTTTGGGGTGTGAAGCCTTCAAAATCATTCATTATTAGTGTAGATATAGCAATGAAGGACAATGGTTTATGATGTAAACAAAACTAGAAATGAAATTTTATCTTCTTGTGTTTTCTATCGTAATTGACTTCGGAGACAAAGGCCACTGTTTTCCTTCCCTTTCTCTCTTCAAAAGTTGAAATCAGCAACATTTTGGCTTTGCTGTGACCCTGAATAGCTTTGTTTTCCTCCCTTCTATTCAATTTGCAATTATTTTAATCTAGCTTTGCTTGATAGGCAGAGCTAGTGCATGTATGTGTGTAGAAGATATGCAAAGATGGTCACGTATGCATTTTAGAGAGATCATAAGCTGTTCAAAGTTATTTAGGATAAAATATTTGAGAAGGTGGCATAGGCATTGGCTCTGCCAATGAGAGTTCCTCATTTTGGATAGAAGGTAGGGCTTGATGTAGTTCCTTTTATGTGACTGATGGGAATTTCTCTACATGGTAAAGCTGGACTTATGTGTAACCACTTATAGGATGAATGAATGCAAAAGTTGAACTACAAGCTTTTTGTTGACTAGTATAACCCTACCTTAAGCAGTTCATGACTTAAAAGGATTTTCAGGAATTCGTCAATGTGAAGCCACACATGATTAAACATCTATCCAAGACATGATGGCTGTCACTGCACATTGCAGTGAGAAGGCTTCTGGAACAACTGTCAGCTCTAAAGCTGTTTTTTTGCTCAAGCAGCATTGAGGATTGATGACAAGTATCCCAGTCCATCTTACAAAAACTGAATGATCATATAAGTAAACTCTACCTAGAATTTCTAGATTATGTATTGACTTTCTTCAGTGACCTTAGTAAGGAAATAGAAAGTGAGGACCCAAAGATATATGCTTTTAACAGTAGAGTCTGCAGTCTTGGCTACTATACTTGAGTGTTACCTGAAGCCAAGCTTGTTAAGATCAACAACATTAGTAAAGGTGAAAGTCAGAGATGTGGCTTATTTTCTTCTCTTGGAAGACATGTATTTGGGTAGTCAGGCTACTGCATCACTCAACACATGCCACCCTATCGAGAAATAGGATCTTAAAAACTTCAGGCTAAGATGTCTTGATTTTTATATTGAGAGTGCATCGCAGCTTCCACACATATTTAATCCATTACTTGAATCTCTCAAAGTATTGGATCCTCAATGTATTTTGATAAAACCTATCTCTTCCATTGCCATATTAGCATCAAAGTTTCCAAATCTTGTCCCTGAGAATGACTTTAACATCATTGACACTGAGTGGCATTTGCTACAGAACACAGAAATGTTTAGAAATTTTGGATGGAAGTACTGTATAGAGTATGAAGAAAGATGATGGCCCACCCTCTTTCCATTGGTGGAAACTTCACAACAAAACTGTTATGCTTGCCTCATTCAAGCACCAGTGTAGAGAGGGCTTTTTTCTCAAATCAATCTTTTGAAAACAAAAACAAGAAATCCCCCGAATGCAGACATGTTATTTGAAATGATTCATGTTAAGAGAATCTTTGAAAATTCAATATTAGACAGTTTCAAAATTACATACACATACATTAATCTGATGATGGATTGCATGTACAAACCTGATCAGGAGTAAATGAACATCTATGGACAGTGGCAACATGAGTGGATAGCCATGCAAGTACATGTGAGTACTACACTATACTGTATACTATTTCATTAGTGTACACATGGTAATATTTCTTACATATATATACATATATATGATCTTCATAAATACATTGTGAACAAACAGGGTAATGTGGTGAATTTAGGGTAAAATAGGCAACTCAACCTGGCAGCACTGGTGTGGGGTACTAGTTTCATGCCACTGACCTCCCAGCAATAGTGGAATAGTTAGGCATGGCAGAAGACCTACCAAACCACCTCACTCATCATGTCACAGAAGCCACATCTCTACTGACATCGTGAGGATTGTACAAAGATAGTGTGTGCCAGGGATGAACTGAGTAGTATACGGCATTCACCCATGGCAACAAGTCACCGTTTTAAATAAACACAGGATAGTAGTAGGCACATTCCTTTCACCCCCATGCCAGGCCACTCCGACTCAAAAGACACGTAATTTGACATACTAGTGTTATTTTATGATCCAATAAGTTCTTTGGTGTATATATATATATATATATATATATATATATGTGTGTGTATATATATATATATATATGTATATATATAAATATATATATACACATAAATATATATATATATATATATATATATATATATATATATATATACAGTCGAACCTCGAAAGCCCGGACTAATTTGGGGGGGAAGGGCAGTCCGGTCATGCCAAAAATCCGGTAATCGAAAATGCCCTAACACCCGTAGATTTTCGTAGCGGTATACGTATAGCAAATGTATGATATGGCATAGAAACACATAAGAATAATACTCTAACACTGTAATAATAACAATGCTGTAATAATAATACTATAATACTAATAATTCTGTAATAATAACTGTAATACAGGCATGTAAATGTACTGTACAGTGTATTGTACTGTATTTTTTATTACGTACACTGTAAATATCGGAAGGTATGCACGCGGGACAATGGTGGCGGCCAGGGTTGCCGCATTTTCTACACGGCTGTGTAGAATGGGAGTGTTGCCATACCGGGGCATACATTTTTCTCGGGCGTGTGCAGATTTTCATAGCAAGATATACCTGTCAAACTTTGACAAAATGTTGGTTCTAGTTTTTTTTTTTATTCTTGAATGTATATAAGGCCCCCATGCCCTAACATATTCAGTAAGATATAGAAATGATTTTTTCATATTATTATCGCTAAAAGAAAGCTGAAACTTCAGCGTAGAATTTTTTTCTACGCCGTAAAAACGTATCTTTTGGGGTATAATATTTTATAAGTAACACAATTACCAATAAAAGTCATATTTTGATGTACCATTTATTATTTGATAACTAATTCTATGATTTTTAAACAAAAGTTTGAGTTTTTGAATGTTTTTAACAGCCAGCTGATATGTAGAAAACAATTCCTCATGTCCTTGTGCAGTTTCCACATGCCGCGCTTTTACTACGTTTTGGTACAAAATTCTACGAAATGGCAGCCCTGGTGCTAAAAGAAAGCTGAAACTTTAGCGTAGAATTTTTTTCTACACCGTAAAAACGTATCTTTTGGGGTATAATATTTTATAAGTAACACAATTCCAAATAAAAGTCATATTTTGATGTACCATTTATTATTTGATAACTATTTCTATAATTCTTAAGCAAAAGTTTGAGTTTTTGAATGTTTTTAACAGCCTGCTATGCAGAAAAATTTCCTCATGTCCTTGTGCAGTTGCCACATGCCGCTATTTTACTATGTTTTGGTACAAAATTCTACGAAACAGCAGCCCTGGTGGCGGCTTGACTGGGCCGGGTTTGAGTACAATTGTACGGCCATCGCTGCCACCTACCAGACAAATAGGGAGCTTTGCTTGAATAGTCCACCCTTTGTTCATTTCGACCGGTCATACGAGGGTCCGGGCATTCGGGGTCCAGGCTTTCGAGGTTCGACTGTATATATTTATTTACATATTGAATAAGACATCCATTAATTTGTATTTTATATATCTGCCAAGATATTATAATTGGGGAGAACTAGATAAAATTTTACACAGAGATCTTGGATCACATGTTGGACACATGATTGACAGCTATTACCCTCCTGGATGAGAGTTCAGAGCTCACGTAAGGCCTGAACTGTGGTTAATCCCATGACCTTACATATACACATATACAACTCCTTGCCCACCAGAGTTGGAGTGTTGAATCACATTGCAGCATATTTTTTTTCCAGCCCTGAGCACGACATGAACTCAGATGGCTGAATTAGCATGTGTGCATGTGTGTGTCTTACTTTATATTTTTCATCTATGTAGAAGGCAGCCCCTGCTCTCACTCTTGACCTGTCTTCCCACCACACAGGATTCTTAGCCAGAGGTTGGTGTCTCAGCAAACCTAAAGTGGAGATTGGCAATGAGTCAATGAACTTTACGTACTACTATATCACTCTTGGGGAACTGGATAGCTCTGAAGAACCTTACTCTCTGGACTGCATCTTTGACTTGGACGTAGGCGAGGAACTTGAATCAATCGTTTGGTACTATAACAAGGTTGATGAGGTTGGCAGCAGCATCTTTTCCTGGAAGCCAAATGAAGAGCCTGTGGGTGAGTCTTCATTTATTTATACTTATAGTTGGAAATGTCATCTTAAAAGTTGGCATTGCCTAGAACTTTAACCCAAGACTTCCCATTTGGCTGGCAAACATGTTAGCACTTATTGTAGTCACTTCCATTGAGCATTCTCACAACAACCCCTTGAAGTTCCCCATTTTTAGGAGTAGTCTGGGTGTGTTCCCTGTCTTGATTCCACTTACTGTACCATGTTAAAGTTAGGGGTTTGTGAGCTGAAAGGTTGACACTACCCGGGACTCAAATCCTGGACTCTTCACTTGCCAGGTAAATATATTTTGACTTACACCATGATCACCTCCAATAAACACCCACACAATTATATATTTGTACTACAGGGGCCTCAGTTTTCCTGCAAAAGAGAACCAGGTAGCAGATTATCTCCTGGTCAGAATATGCAAGAGAGAACCAAGTAACAGGTCAACTACAGGTCAGAATGTAAAACTAGCAAAAATATGTGTAAGTGACAGAGTTGGAGAAGGGTGCACCAGTGATGAATTGGCAGTATTGCTGGGAAAGAATGAATTGCAATCTTTGCATGGTCACAGTGGGTAGTGAAAGGGATGTGAAAGGGGTGAGAATATCCCTCTCCTGTACCTAACTGCCTTACTTTGCAGATAACTGCTGATTGAGGAAAAGTAATTTATTTGTTGGGTAAGTAGAGGTATCTGTATATGGTGTCACTGCTGTCTGAGAGGTATGAACACCACCCAAGGAAAGACAAAGCTTAATGCCTTTCTAGTTGCTCATTATTACTCGCTCAGCTTCTTTTACTTTCTGCCTATTTTTTATTCTTATTTTTTCTCACTGGGAAATGTTCCTCATTCTATCCTACCACAATAATGCATTTATCTTTGTCTTCTACTTCTCTTACCCCTTCTGTGCTCTTAAGAACCCTAATCTTATCATCCACTTTTTTCTATAATTTGATAAGACAGATCTTGTTTCTCCTCTTGTAACTTTAACCACCCTTTCTGTTCTTTCTGATCTCTAAATATTTCAACCACCCTCTCTGCTTTTCTTCGATGTCTAAAATATTTTCTTCTTTTTCCCTGCTTTTCTCATTGCTTTATTTCACACTGTCCACCAACTTCATCCTCTCTCTTTTTAGCTTATCATGATTACCTTTTAACTTTTTTAATTCATTTTTATGTGATTCCTTTGATATTGTCATCTCACTCTGTTTGCTTTTCAGCTGAGTGGTCAGTTGTGTAATGATGAAAAATAATTGACATAAGATTTGTAGTCCTAGAAGGATTTTGATGGGGAAGGAGAAATTCTGTGCAATAGTGAGTAGTGAATTAATTCACCTATGCATGATGATGCCACCACTACAAGTTGCCAAGTTGAATGCCAAGGGTCCCTAACACTAAATAGATTGGTTAGGTTAGAGTTAGTACATTTGTGGCCTCTGGCTGCCCACTGGCTAGTTGTGATATGAGATGCAAAATGTTCGGGATGGGGGGATATCATAATAAAGTATCATTTCTTTTTGTAAAGCATGGCCAGAGGGTCATAAAATAGTCTTAACACCCAGTACCCCAATTCCTACCAGAGTTTAATATATTTTTTTTCTTTTTCATCATGTATACCCCTAAATTGTACATTCTTGCCAGTGCCTATGTTCTTGGTCAGCTACCTACCAAATGTTATTGAATTTATATCATATAAGTTATCTGTAATATTGGATTTCACACCAAATTCTGTGTCCAAAAATTTGAAATAAAGAATAATAAAAAAGATATAAATAAAAACTAGAAGTTTGTATCACATTTGAATAAGAATGCATATGTATGTATATAGTTAAACATAATTTCAGAGAACATATCCTGATCAAAATACTAGCAGGATAAATCTTCATTTATCTGGAGGGGGTATTACATTTACTGTATATCAGATTTACCAAGGATTGTGAAGATGGGTTCTTGATATACCATGATTGCATGGTGGGGAGTAGGGATTGGAGGGACTATATATTTATTGTGAGTTACTGGATTTTGTCTGTTACCTTCAAAATCCATTACATTAAGGGCTGAGTGTATGTGTTTGTTTATGTATGTATTTATCAATCCAGGAGTGATGCCATACATGCAAATCTTCTATAGTAATATGTATTGATGAATCAGCATTAATGTCTTTCATTGTGGAATATCTACAGTCTCTGGATTTTTGGATGGCCGAGTCAACATGACACAAAATAATGGCATGATCAAGTTCTTGGAGAGGCATATCGAATACGAGGGTTTTTACTCCTGTGAGGTGAAAACAAATGCAGAGTCTACAGTGTCGGATTCCTTTCAGCTTGTTATGGCAGGTGAGATATAGTAGTGTCCTAATTCTAACTTCTGTTTTGCATTTAATTTTCTTTGGTAGTATAATGGTATCTGGAGATATCTGCACATGGTGCCATTGCACTCTGTGAGATGGAGACATTGTCTTTTGAAGGTATTTCTCTGCATTAAGGGGATGGAGAGGGAGGGTTACCAATTAAGTGAAGTGGCCTTGTTGTGGTTGTGCTATGTCTTGCTGCATTGCTTCTGGCCTGAGGCAGTGGGGAGGGTGCAGGGATGACCCATCATCCAGGAGGAGCTGAGATGAGAGGGAGGAAGGTGTGGTGGATGGGAGTGAAATGGGTGGGAGCAGGTTGCCTTTTGACATAGCTACCTTTCTTGTAAGGGGAAGAAAAGCCATTGATTTATAGACAGGTAGCATTGGTACAAGATATAAATTTTGTTGTGACAAGTGGCAGGCATTTTTTTTTAGCCTAGGCTTGGGATCCATCTTAGATTGGGTCCTAGTGAGATCTTAAGTAAAATTGCTGATTCCATCAATGTATATCCATGCAAATGTCTCAGACTGTGTGCTTAGATTTGTGACCAACTCTAGCTTGTCCCAGTCAGTTTTCATAGTGCTTCTTGGCTCATTTTTCAGTCTATTAAAAGGTATGTCCAGTCAAGATTCATTATCATCTTTTTTTTTTTTTTTTTCTTCTTCATCATCTTTTTTTTTTCTCTTCTTGCTGTAGTTGAATACAGTACTAAGTGAGAAGATATTTTGTGACCAGCTGCTGGAAGACACTTCCCCAACTGGGATCAACAATGGATGATTGCACCAGGGGTGATCTTATAAGATCAATGTAAGCAAGAATTATTCTCCTGCTTCCTATCTTCAAATCCCATGAACACCCAAATCACCTGGAAGTACATCCTGATAGATTGACATGGTCTTTTGACCTGGTCCAGGGTTACACTCCATCATTAAACTTATGGAATCTGTACCCTAAACATTATACCTGTATTAGAATACTGGAATACATGCTAAGTCTTGAATTGTGTTTGATATATAGCTGTTCATCTTTTCCTATTGTTATGGTAAGGATTTTTTTCACTAAGAATTTTACTGATGAGCTCAAAGTACCCAGTTAAGTTCTAAACATAAGCTATTATTTATCAGCTGCCTAGGCTGTCCAAGCATGTCAAGCAGATTAGATAGCTTCAACCATGGTCAAAATGCTGCCTGGTGTGCATTTTGTACTTCTTTTTTCTACTGATAAATCTTGATAAAGTTAGATGGTCTTCAGACCCGCCCATAGGTTGCTCTGAGAAGAAATGTCGGACTGTCAGTGTTGTACTATTTCACATACATAATTGGAAAAAACTACACTTGTGGGGTTCCATCTCTTTTTCTCCAACTATCATACCTAGTTTTAAATTTACTTTGTTTTAGCTTGGTTTCCAAAGTGGATGGTACTACCTCCCTGAGGATAGAGGAAAGATCTGGGGGTGGTGATGAGGCAAAAGGGGGCAGTAGGGGGTAGACAGGATGACATTAGATGCTCTTTTTTTTTCCCTAATCTGAGAAACGAGGTGAGGAGGATAGGGAGGTGGAAAAGGAGATGGCAGAGATAGTAGATGAAAAAGTATGAGGATGGTTTGGACACATGGAAAGAATGAGTGATGCAAGATTAGTAAAAAAGGCATGGAAGGCAGATGTGGGTGGAGTGAACTTGAGGGGACAACCAACGATGAGATGGATAGATGGGGTGAAAGGGGTGCTGAGCAAGGAGATGTCTATTGAGCAAGGAAGGGAGGGGGCAGGATATAGGGGTGAGTGGAGAATGGCTGTGTATAGCAAGGAAAGGAGGAGGTGGGGGATGGGGAGGTTAGGGAATGGTTATGTGTGAATGATATTTTGATGCAGCCCAAAGGGATTTCTCCCTGTGTTTTTTTTTCTGCATGAGAGTATGGAGAGGGGGGTCACCAATTAAGTCAAGTGGTCTTGCTGTGGGTGTGCTGTGTCTTGCTGCATTGCTTCTGACCCAGGACAGTGGGCAAGATACAGGGATGACGTGTCATCCATGTGGAGCTAAGATGAGAGGGAGGAAAGGGTATTGAATGGGAGTGGAATGGGTGGGAATGAAATAGGTGGTAGTGGTTATATGTGTTTTGACTTTGGCTGCCTAACTTGTAAAGGGGGAAAAGCCCTTGGGATATAGGTAGACAAAATCAGAATGACAAAATATATGTTATAAACATTAAGGTAAAGGAACACATATGCAGTTTATAGAGGATATAACTGGCATAAAAACTATAAATGAATACTGAATATAGGTTTGTTACATAGCCCAAAGTTGAAGTAAAAAGTAAATGGTGTGTGTTCATACGTGTTTGTGAGCGGGGAGGGGGTGCTAAGAATATGCCTGGGAGCCAAGGTGGCACCAGCCTGGAAAAATTTAAAAACCACTGATCAAGGCTATAGCCAGTAGTTGGGGCAGTGATATAGAATTGTATTTCTTTACATTCTTCTGACATGTTTTCTTCAATTTGTTGCTTTGACAACCCCACCCACGTACATCAAACCACCACTATGGAACTATTTCTGTCATTGGCTTAAAGTGGTCAGAGGAGGGGGTTAGTTCTTGGTTGTCAGTTCTCATCTCATATGAAAAGGTAGAGGAAATACAAAGTTTACAGGGAGAGGCCACATAAGGCTGCACCTATAGATGGAGGTGAGGGTACTGATGGGTTTTGAAAATGGGAGGCAAGATCATTCTTTGATGTCTGTCTTGCAGGACCAATGGTTGCAGGTACCTCTTGTTGGTCCTATAGATTTTTCATAAAGTGGAATGAATACCATGCATACTATTCATAAGAATGATTGCAATGCTGCATTGCTGTAAAGGGCTGCTAAAATACACCCTGTTTACATAATTCTGTTCCAGATTTTGGCAGTAGAACCTACTATTCAGCATCAGCTTCACCAGATGAGCAATGTGTTCAGATAAACAGTATGAGGACTCCTGCCCTATACCCACCCCCTCAAGTAGAATATGGTGTGTGGAATGGGGAGAATTGGATTGAAAAAGTGCAACTCATGTCTATTAACTATGCCAACAACTCTCGACAGTATACAGTACAGGATCACAAGTTCCAGGTAAGCATTATGTGTGACTATTACTTGTGCTTATTTTCTCTCTTTATTTGTGTGTGTCCATCAATCTATCTGTCTGTCTCCTCTTTATTTCTCTCTCTTTAGATACTTGAAGGACATTGAAAAATAGTTTTCCATACAAGATTATTAATTCATGGAATAGTTTGGATAAAGAAATAATATAAATCTATCTATATACCAAGGGCTTTTTCCTCCTTATGAGGGAAGCAGTCAAGTCAAAAGGCACATACCCACTCCCATCCATTCCACTCCCAACCACCACCCTTCCTCCCTCTCATCTTAGCTCCTTGTGGATGAAAAGTCATCCCTGTCTCCTGCCCACTACCCTGGGTCAGAAGCAATGCACCAAGGCTCAGGACATCCCCTCATGTGGAAAAAAGAGAATAGAGGATAGAAATCCCTTCAGGCTGCATCAAAATATCATTCACACATAACCACTCCTTACTTCCCCCCCCATTCCTTGCATCCTCCCTTCCTTGCATCACAGTATCCACTATACACAGCCATTCTCCACTCACCCCTATTTCCTGCCTTCCCCCATCCTTGTCTTTTTGGTAAGCCACAATCCCTGTTAAAACACTCAGAAATAAAACACTCAGAAATACCATTAAGCAAAAAACCTTTGAGGCAAGCAAGATCTTTATCATAATTATTATTGGCCAAGAATTTGTCAAAACCTACCAAATAGTCTAACACATGGTGTTTCTCTGGTGTGAGTGTGAAGTTAAGGAGTTAGATAACATCATCATTACCAAAGCAGACAAAGGAGGCCAAGTTGTTATTTTAGAACTTTCTGATTATGTTAAGAAAGCTTATGACACCTACAAAAGCTCAACAAAAACCCCCTTAAGACCTCAGCCGCTAAATTTAACAAACAAGTTCACAAGATTTCAGTGGATAATTGCATTAATAATCTTTAGGTCACAAATCCCAAGCTCCCCTACTTTTATGGTCTTCCAAAGGTTCATAAACCAGATATTCCTTTGAGGCCCATCATTTCCAATTGAGGCTCGTGTATGAGTAAACTTTCTAAATGGCTCTCAGAACTCTTGTCACCTTTTGTTGGCCAATTTTCCAACTCTCACATTAAAAACTCCCTAGATTTCATTTCCAAAATTAAGAATGTCAATATACAGGATGCCAAGTTACTCAGTCTTGACATAACCTCTTTCTTTACTAACATCAATGTTGTGGATGTTCTTACATTTTTAGAAACCAGACTGCAACTGTTTCAAGACAATTTTCCCCCCAGCCAACAAAATCATTGATCTAGTTTGGCTTTGTGTTTCCTCTAATGTCTTTTCTTTCCAGGACTAATTCTTTAGACAGAAATTTGGTTGCAGCATGTGTTGGGTGGCTACTAAATAAAAGTCAAATTGTGGAAACACACTGTAATCTCTGATACTGACAACTAATACGTGTGTATACAACGAGAGCTGGCTCTCAACTGACGCCACGCCGCCAATTGGTGCCAAAAGACGTGCATCGCATTTGCGATATCCAGTATAATTACAATTATACACAATGATTACACATAATTACAATAAATAATAAAACAACAAACAACAAAACATATGACAATTTTATAAAGAGGGGGAAACATATAATTCCCCTAATAAGCAACACACAATTACAATGTACAATAATGGTATGATGTACAACATACCACGCTAACACAAGCATGGGTTCTAATTTATCTCCTGTTTTGGCCAATTTGTACATGGAGTACTTTGAATGTATTCTGTTACCCACCATCAAACTGCCTGAGATGATTTGGTTCCATTATGTTGACATTTTCTCAGCGTGGGATGATAGGTGGGGTGCGTTCGTGGCATTTCTGGACAAGTTGAACCAATCAACCCCTAACATCAAATTCAAAACAGAATGGGAAAAAGGTCAACAGATCCCTTTCCTAGACATTTTTATTAGAAGGATTGATGGAGAATTATTTTTTACAGTTTATAGAAAACCCACCCATTCAGACAGTTATCTCCACTTTTTCAGCAACCATTCCGACAAAGTTAAGAAGAGTGTTGCCTCTGGCCTTTTTCTGAGAGCTTTTAGGATTTCTAGTCCTAGGTTCTTGGACCAGGAGATTGACCTCATCAAAAGGCAACTTTTGAAGTTGGCATACCCGTCCTGGTTCTTGGATCAAGCCGTCATCAAGGCTAGAGCCAGCCACCATAAAACTTCAGTTCCCACCACACAACCCTCTTTCAAAGATGTTTTAAAAATCCCCTATTGTCACTCCATCAGTCCTTCTTTTAAATTAATTCCCACCAAGTGTCTCACAGTTGCTTACCATTACCCTAACACTGTACACAAACAAATTGTTAATGTTCATCAAAGGTTAAAGGGAACTGAGGCCCCAGGAGTGTATAGCCTTCCTTGTAAAGATTGTGATTTAGTGTACCTTGGTCAGACCGGAAGAGATCTTAATACCAGGTTAATGGAGCACAAAACATCCATTAGGTATCCCCAGGAAAATTCTGCTGTGTTCCAGCATGTCAGTACCAAAAATCAGTCTTGACTGGGACAAGGCCAAAATTTTGTTTAAGTCCAACTTCAGCTTTAAAAGAAAAAATTGTTGAATCCGCCTTAATTGAAGAATGTCCAAACTTGAACATCTCCAAAGGTCAATGGTCCCCATACATAATCTCACGGCTAGCTGTGAGCCGTTTGGTTAAGAATTTTCACCCTCCTGACCCCACTTCCTTTCTTACCTCACACTTCCACCCACACACCCCCTCCCCTCTGACTCCACCCTGTGCGATGGATTGTCATGTTTTTAGCTCTGCATGTTCCCCATCTACTCATATCTCAATTGTATTTATGTCTCTGCAAATCCTTGTAACCTGTACTTTCCTGAATAGGACTATAGCTATTAGCCAAAATATTGAAGTTATACTTTCTTCTAAGTTTCCTTTATTCCGACTGTGGGTTCTTCGTGATTATAATTTACAAATCTGCCACTACATTTTGTCCAAGTGATATATATATGTATGTAATTCTTTCATAAGGTGGCTTAATCATGAAGATACTTCCCAACAAGAGGAGGATATGAGGGAAAAATACTAAAGTACTTTTTTAGAATTTGGAAGCCCATATGGAAAGGTCACGGAAATTTCACACATGGAAAATTATCTTTGAGATATGAATGGGAACACAGTTGAAATTAAATATGCATTAATACCCAAAGTATCCAAGAATAGAACTGAATTCTATCACTCATCAGTCAGTTAATAAACCTTGATGGAACATTAATATGTTTTAATTCTGTCAGGTTGGTAACCTCATCATAATTGAATGAAATTTCTTCTTAGCCAGGACATCATTCAAAGTATGCTGTTAGGCTGAAATTATTATGTTATTATCACCTCCATGTGAACTGGAGCCGTTACCCAGTGATTATTTCCTGTTATGATTTTTTTTTTTACATTTCAGTGATAAATTTGACCAAATGAGGTGGCCAATTTTCCAGTAGTGTATTAGGAGGAATAAATTCAGTGCTTGAACAAAAATTGGTTCCCAATCTAAATAATGTTCCTTACCAACAGGTTGACAAATACCCAGAGGGTTCTTCGATTCGTCTTACGGTTGGATTTGTAATACAGGGGAAATATGTTTCAGTCTGGAGAGCGACATCATCAATACAACCATGTAAGTAATTGTTAAGTGTAAGTCATCTTATCAGTTCCTTCTTAACCTGATCACAAGTCCAACCCGTGATCCAAAGACCAAAGGGTCACTCTACCCCACCATTCCCACTCTTTACTTATCCAAAGTTCCTAATTGTAGTTACCTAATTATAATGTGCAGTGTTGGGTATGGAGAATTTGTCATTCAAATACATATAAGATTGATAAACATAAGTTATATTTCAGTACAGTACATGATGAGAGAAGTTATGAAAAAACTCCTAGTTAATCTTAGCTAACCCAGATTGGTGTACCTATTTTACCTAATTTTACTGTACAGTACAGGAAGGGTGTGTAGAATATCATTACTTTTGACAAATTTTCCCATCCCTTTTAATAAGTAAATGCTGTTAGTGTAAGTTTAATTGCGGTGACTATCCCACTGAGTTAATATTGTGATACTCCTGTGAAATTTCAATGTTCACCATTAAGCTGGTAGTCTTGCCCCATGTTGGGTAGCCAAATCTTAGGCTGGATTGAAGGCAAACTCTGATGGAGAGAATTTGTTTATTTAGAAATGAATGTTGCTACCCAATAATAATAGCTCACTCTAAATGTGAGAAAAGGGGGAGGGGATGAGATGGCAAGGGAGGTGATGACTGTGTGTTTCAAGTTGTGTCCCAACTTGGTCTGCTTGTGGGAAATGGGGGAAGAGGTGAGAAAGCAACAGAGCAGCAAGCCAGGCTCACATTGTGATGCTCTGAGGCAATCTGAATCTTCAATGTTTGTCTGATCATAATATACATGGGCAGGTCATGACCCATGCCCTTAATTGGTGCAAGGGCAAAGTCGATGCATGGGAAGCTGGATGCAAAATGTTCTTAAGATGCTGACTCATGAAGACAAAGGGTATGGGAGGCTGGTACCACACATGAGTTCCTCAGAGTTCGCTGTTCATCATCATGTGGTCAGGCAAGGCTCTGGTTGAGTCATCTCTGGGATTGATTGATGCCGGTACTGCATGTGAATTCCTTAAGGAGGCTTTGTCCCACCCGTGGGCTTCAAGGAAGCTTTGATCAAGTCACGCAGCGAAGTGGCATGTGATTCACGTGACTGGGCCCATGAGATTCCCTTGGGAACCTTCTGGGTCAAAAGTCATGGGATGGGCCAGTAGAAGAGGTGAGGGAGGAGTGAGGACAATCTTCCTGACATTCACAAAGAAGCAAAAAACTATATACCTGTGATCATCAAGGACTCATTGTACCCTGAAAAGTACAATTACAACACTAGGATTGTGTGTCTTTGCTGAATATTGTAATTATTTATCTTGATTATCTCAACTCAAATCTTTTGGGATCTGGAATCAACAAAAGATGATTGCACTATGGGTGATCTCATAAGATAAATGTAATCAAGAATTATTCTCCTGCTTCCCATCTTCGAATACCATGAACACTTGAACTTCCACCTGAAAGTACATCCTGATAGATTGACATGGTCTTTTGACCAGGCCCAGGGTTACACTCCATCATTAAGCTTATGGAATCTGTACCCTAAACATTATACCTGTATTAGAATACTGGAATACATGCTGAAGTCTTGAATTGTGTTTGATATATAGTTGTTCATCTTTTCCTGTTATGTTAATGATTTATTTCACTAAGAATTTTACTGATGAGCATAAAGTACCCAGTTAAGTACCAAATTTAAGCTATTATTTATCAGTAGCCTAGGTTGTCCAAGCATATCAATCAGAGTAGATAGCTTCAACCATGGTCAAAATACTGCCTGGTCTGCATTTTGTACATCTTTTTTCTATTGATAAAATGCAAGGGATTAATTAATGTTAAAATCAATGTAAATATTTTCAGGTACTAAAAAGGAAATTGATAATGGAAACATGGATGATAATGGAAACATAGATGATAATGGTGGTGACAGTGGAAATGACAATAGTGATGAAGACAAAAATGTAGCAACTTCTTGGTCTGTCAGTCTGGCAGCTTCTACAACAGTTGTCTTATGTCTCCTTTATGTACACTATTAACCAATCATTTATCTTGTATATCTATCTAAAAGGGGCATAGAGAAAGAGGGGGATGCTTGTTGGGGAAGGGAGAAGACAGAAGCTAGGGGTGAATGGAGAATGGTTGTATATGGATGATGCTTTGATGCATGGGAGGTAGTGGGTGGGGATGGCCCAGGATAGGGAGAGGTTATGTGTGAATGATGTTTTGATACAGCCTGAAGGGATTTATCCTCATCTTCTCTTTTTCTGCATAAGGGGACAGAGAGGGGAGGTCACCATTTAAATGAAGTGGCCTTACTGTGGATGTGCTGTCTTGCTGCATTGCTTTTGACCCAGGGCAATGGGCAGGATGTAGGAATGACCCGTCATCCAGGAAGAACCAAGAAATGATGGAGGGAGGAGTGGTGAATGCGAGTGGAGTGGGTGGGGATGAAATGAGTAGGAGTGGCATTATGCCTTTTGACTTTAGCTACCTCCCTTGAAGGGGGAAAAAGCCCTTGGTATATGTATGCATCTATCTATATATCAAGAGCTTTTCCCTCCCTTTATGGTAGGTAGGCAAGTCAAAGTCACGTACCTACTCACACCCATTCCTCCCTCTCATCTTAGCTCCTCATGGATGACAGGTCATCCATGAGTCAAAGCATCTTGCATTTCTATAATAATCTTTTCCATTTGCGTATAACCAGATCTAAATATACCCTATAGTTTGCAGGTCAGATTTAATACCTTGAATATAGGTATGTATATTGTATACATTTTCATTTGAACCTTGCCAAAGTTGGCAAGTGTTTCTTTGATTAAAGGATTATTATATCTATTTTTGCAACATTGTGATATGCATTATGCAGTCACCACTATCCTAGAGTTCCAGTTAATCTTATTGAGCTTTTGAATAGTGCTTGTTTTAATCCCTCTTACATTTTGATATTTTGTAAAATAAGAACTCATGGAAGTTGTTGTATGTAGAAAAATTGATGAATAAATTGGTATAAACATAAATGTGATTTACATTCCATAAGATAATGCTTTGTCTTGGTTTATCACGAGAGAAAGGTACGGTGATGGATCTGTTGTCCCATTTAGTCGCCTTCTTCCTCTTCTGCATCCTTTTTTACCCATTCTTGAATTTGTCTACACTTGCTAGTTACCATGTCTTATTCATTCATTTGTTGTGCTTTGTGACCTTTAAATAACTTTGGGCCATAGGTCTTCTGCAAGAGACCAGGTGCAATGGATTGATTGATTGTGTTTTGTGATTTGAAGTTTACTTTCACTGATCTTGTACTGCCTTGTAACATCTGGCTAATATGAATACTTCTACAGTAGAGGCCCTAATTTTACTAGTCTCTGTTCAACAGAAGCCCAATGTAATATAAGTTAAAGTCAACAACAGAAAACTTGAATTAGTGAACACACTTACATACATACAGTACATATCCCAAGGGCTTTTCCACCCCCCATGAACATAATTCCAACAAATAGTTATAATTTTATTCAGGTGAGGGATTGATACTGACGTAAAGGGGTTAAAAGGATTGTGAAAAGCATACAAAAAAATTGTGTTTTTATTACAAAACAAGTAATCCTAATGAAATGTACATCAAATAAGAACAGCAGTATCTCATAAACCTGAGGACTGAAAGAGATACACAACTGCTTTAGTGACAAGAGCAGACATAAGAGGTAAGGTGTCTGCTACCAACAATGTATAGGCCTACATATATGTAGGGATTCAAAAGTGAAGGTAATGAAACACAGTCAGAGATATCTCTTGGCAACAAAAGGTGATGAACTATAAATGTATAAACTATAAATGTACATCTGATTATAAGTGTAAAAAAAAAAATAATAGAAAATAAAGAATAAAAAAAAAAAAAAATGCAGGGGTGTGAACTGTCAACACTTTGTGTAACAATAATGTGCGTACATTGCTAAAAGATTATAATATAGAAAGAAAAAATCTAATTGAAGCATCTGGTGTCAAATTATGCAAAAAGAGACAAACACACACAAAAAGTGACATAGAAAGTAGTAGCAACTCAATTCATAGGACTGGAAATTGTCCCCAATGCTGCAACCATCACTGATTAATTGACACACACACACTTGAATTTGAATCTAGGTATGATAATTAGAGAGTAAGAGACAGGATCCCATAAATGTTGCTCTTTTCCTGTACATACATACATACATATACCAAAAGCTCTTTCCCCCTTACATGGGGGGTAGCCAAAAAGAAAAAGGCATAGAAATCACTCCCACCCATTTCATTTCCCATATATTGTGTACAGGAAAAGCTGGGAGCTTTTCCTGTACACAATGAAGAAATACAATTAGGTAAACACACCTAATATACCAATGGATATATCAACAGATGATAAGATGTGTCCAGAAAAGCATTCTCCTTGTTTTTTCTTTTTACTATTGAGTGGACAAGGAGAGAAAGTTGCTACGTAATTGAAGTACTGTGGGTAACCCAAATTTGGATGTCATACCCTGAAGTGGAAGTGCTGTTTTTTTTCTGCATTGCCTCTGACCCAGGTAGGGATGGCCATTCATCCCCAAGGAGCTAAGATAAAAGGGTAGCAAATAGATGTTAGATGAGTGTGGGATGAGCGGAGGAAGAAGCCTATTGGTACAGTGAGACCTCTCATTAACGGATGTTAATTAGCTGTGTTTGCAGTGTTTTCGGTGCTGTTTAGTGCGTGCAATCACCATGCCACCCAAAAACCACTCCAAATCAACGTATTCTTCACATCAACGGACACCGTTACCCCCCTTTTAGTCCGTTAATGAGAGGTATTACTATATATAGATAAATAAATGCCCTTTCCCTTAAGAATGACATATTGAAAGGATGTGAAGAAATACAGTTTTCCATACAGATGTATAAATATGTGGAATAGCTTAGAGGGTGATATACCCCAAGCTCAAACAAAATACGAGTTCAAATCTATAAATGGTAATTGGAAATCAAAGATATAGATCAAGTTGGAATTGCACATGAATATGAGTCTGGGGATGTTAGAAAATTAGAGGATAGGAGACAGGACCCATAAAGTGTTCCTCCTTTCCTGTATACTACAATTAGGTAAATACACAGGACAGAGGAAAAACAAGAGGACATGAAATGACACTCAAAAAGTTTAACTACAGAAGATACCTGAAAAAGAACAGCTTCCCACACAGAGTCATAGATATATGGAACAAATTGGATGAAGAAATAGTGTGTGCAAACACAATACAATTTAAGAACAAACTTGATCTTGAGAGATACAAAAATGGGTCACCACGAGCATAGCTCCCCTTCCTGTATAATACAACTAGGTAAATAAACATCCACAATTGCACTAAAAACAATTTAATGCCCTTCCCATCTTAGCAACATATGAATGAAGTTATCCCTGTCCCCCACCACATCATTTAGGTTGATGGTAGTGCAGCATGGTGCAGTGCTTCTACAGAAGAGGCCCAACTGGCGGAAATGGTTTACCCCCATGACTTCTTATGGTGAACCTCTTAGTCATCCAATGAAAATAACTCATGAAGCAAATGAAAAGAACATCCTTTCAGGTTGCGTCACCCTTTCATCCATTTTTAATCTCCTCCCACTCATTTCCATCTTTTGCATTCTCTTCCCTGCTCTAGAGACATTCCTCAAACGTCCAAGTCCTCCTCCAACCCATCTATCCACCTGGTTCTTGGTCTTCCTCTCATATTCACTCCATTATATTTTACTTTCTACATTCTCTGCTAATCTTTACTTAAGTCTTTACATATGGCTAAACAACCTCTGTACTCTTTGAGCTGCCTTATCCAACAACACTTAGCTTTTTGATACCCTCTTTAGGTTAGTCAATTTTGGCTTTATTTAAATATTAAGTGCAATCAATTTATGAAGCAGCCCTGCTGAGGATGCACTGTGTCTTCTGCATTGCTTCTGACCTAAGCAGAGGGCAGGAGATGGATAACCCTTCATCTACAAAGAGCTGAGAGGGAAACAATGGGCAGTGGATAGAAGTGGATTGGGTGGGGAATGAGTATATGCCTTGGCTGGTTACCTCCCTTAGGAAGAAGTCCTTGGCATATAGATATAATTTATTCAATTGGCATTCTAAATCTTTTACCTTGTATTCCTGATCAGCATAATGTGCCTTAAACATTGTAACATCAAGGCATTGCTGATATTCAGGAGGTATATATTTTATTTCCTACTGGCTAGTTTTTCTACACCACTTATTTTAGTTTTTCTCAAACATAATGACATTATTCATTTTTCCCTTCATACAATCGAAGCCCTCGTAATTTCTCACGACTACTTTACCCAGCTCTATTAGCACATCTTAATTAGCTTTTGTCATCTATAATCTATTGATCCCTAGCACTTTACACTTAAACCCAAAATTTCTCCTACTAAATCTATTACTGTAATTGTTAACCAATGTCATGTTTGGACTTGTTGTTACTCCCATGTTATCACAATATATTCAGGCCATCACCCAGTGCTGAAATAGCACCAACATGTAATAGGCCTTGCTTGACTCAAATTGCCCAAGATGTAATCACTATACAGAAGACACAGATCATCTCTTCCTAAACTGCCCCACTCTCACCTTACCCAAACAGCAGCACAATTTCTTCTTTGAGTCATTTGGTCTAGTCAGTGGCCAAGCCTGGTAGTCATGGTCTTATACAAAAGAAACCTGGGGCAATGGATTGATTGAGACATCTCAAGAGGAATGGTGTCCTATGACAACAAGAAATTATGTTCTCCGTGAATGTCCTGCTGCTGCTGATTGTAATATGTACCCTGGCCATAATAAAAGGACTTGGAAATAAAGAAAGGAATAACTTGATTCCAAAATTTCTAAATAAAGATAACAAAGAGAATAAAATAAAGTTAATTAGAAATGCTATGATGAAAAAGAGGTATTATTTGAGCGAATGGGGGAAAGACTAACGAATCCCCAAAAATAATTCAGAAAAAATTCATACATCTTGTGACGGGGGTTAGCTGGGTTGAAATTCCTACTGAAAATAGTGTCAAGTTAATCTCTATTGCCAAGGTAATACAACGCTGCAATGGAGAACACCAAAGTACTGATGGAATGTAAGGCTGCACCACTGTGGATGTCACTAACATGGACTACATCACCATCATCGCCATTTGCACCGTCACCACTTCCACCACTATTGACATCAATTTCAGTCTCACTACCAACTTCACTACCAACTTCACTACCATCATTTCCATCTCCTTCACCCCCATCAATGCTGAGATCACCATTGCCACTGCCTTCATTTTCATCAGTATCACTGTTGACAGTTTCTTCTGTGATGGTGCCTGGAACGGAAATACAAGATTGAAAATGGCAAATGAGACACACACTAACACACATATACACCCACCTACACATACACATATATAAACATATATATATATATATAAATATATATATATATATATATATACAGAAAGAGAGGCAGCAGAAGTTTCGTTCTACATATGCACACAAAAGCAAGTAGCTTGTACTAGATTTTTTTTACATATACCAAGGGTTTTTCCCCCCTTTCAAAGGGAGGTAGCCAAAATTCACTCCCATTCACCACCCCTCCCTCTCTCTCTCACTCTTTTCTTGGCTCCTCCTGGATGATGGGTCATCCCTACATCTCGCCCACTGCCCTGAATTCCCCGAGTCAGGAGTAATGCAGCAAGACACAGCATATTCACAGCTAGGCCGCTTCATTTAATCTGCAACCCACCCCTCTCCATCCCCTCATGTAGAGGAAGAGAAGACAGGGGGAAACACATACATTACCATTTTCCACTTACTCCTATCTTCTGTCTTCTCCCATCCTTCCTCAACAGACATTCCCCTCTTTCCCAAAGCCCCTTTTACCCCATCCATCCACCTCATCATTGGTTGCTCACTCATGTTCACACCCTCCACCTCTGCCTTCCACACCTTTATTAATCTTTCTTCACTCATTCTTTCCATGTGTCCAAACCATCCCAATATTCTTTCATCAACCCTATCACCCAACTCCCTTTCCACCCCTGCTCTCCTCCTCACCTCTTAATTTCTCACTCTATCCAGCCTAGTAACCCCTACCATACTTCTCAGGCATTTCATCTTAAACACATTTAAACTCTTCCTCTTTTATGTTCCATATTTCTGCTACATACAGTGCTGTCAGCATAATCACCCCTTCATACAATCTCCTCTTAGCATCCATTCCCAAATGTTTATTTCTCATTACACTTTTTAATCCACCAAGGCATTTACTTCTCTCAATCTACATTCTACCTCCATTTCTGCTCCCTTTCCCACCACATTTGCCCCCAAGCATCTAAAGCTATCCACTTCCTCCAGTCTCTCTCCCTTAATACTCACTTCCAGTTTGCTGCCATCCTCTCCCCATGTACATCTCATCAACTTACATTTACCCATATTTATCTTCAAACTTCCTTCTTTCACACACCTTCCCAAACTCTGTCACTAACTTCCTTAATCCCTCCTTTGATCCTGCTACAAACTGAGTGTCATCAGCAAACAACAACTGGCTTATCTCCCATTTTTTTTCCATTTTCTTTAACCATCTCCAATCCCTGGCCTATTACCTTTGCATCTGCCTCTTGCACCACCCCATCCATGTATATGTTGAACAGCCATGGCAACATGACACATCCCCACCTTTACTCTATTTCTAATGCTACCACAGGTTCTACTACTCTTGTAAAAATGCTTGACTGCTCTTAACAGCTTTCCTCTTCTCCCATATATCTGCCATACCTTCCATAGCGCCTTTCTGTCTACCCTGTCATGAGCCTTTTCCATACCCATAAAGGACTAAAAAACATTTTTACCTTTTCCTAAAGCTTTCTCACATATCTGCCTTACAACAAAAATCTGATCCACACAACCCCTGTCTGTCCTTCACATTTATCAACTCCCTAAAATACTCTGCCCATCTTCCTCTTACAGCCGTCTTTTCCATTATCATCTCTCCACCTGCACCTTTTACATTTTCTTTTCTACTTGATTTGCCTCCCCTTCTTCTCTTAATATCTTTCCAAAACACCTTTTTATTACTCTTCCCCCATTTCACATATGCTCTCCTCTTTGCCTCCTTTATCTTATGCTTTACTTCTCTTTTCTTTTCTTTGTATCTCTCATGTGATTTTCTCGCCTTATTTTGGAACCAATCAGTAAATGCTCATTTCTTCTCTTCTACAACCCTCTATGCTTCATCATCCCACCACTCACTACACTTCCCTCTATTTCCTCCCATCCTCCTTGTTTCATACACCATCTTTGCACACCTTGTGACTCCCTCCTTGAATCATCCCCATTCCTCCTCCACTGTTAGTTCAACTCTATTCTTCACTCCCTCCCACTCTTCTCTCAGCTTTTTGTACTCTTTCTCCTTTTCTTTCTTATTTAACCTCTTTGATACAATGATGCTTACGTAAGTGTCATAAGGCATGAGTGGGTATACAAGGATGCCAGCATTGGTGTCTTGATTATTTTTATTTTGTAGATATAGCCGAGTGACCCCCAAATTCTGTGAACTGGTTTGATCAAATTCTCTGTTTATTATTACTCAGAGTGAAAGAGAATGAGTAGTGTGATGCATCGTATATTAGGCATCTGATGCTGCATGTGAAAATCTGACTCATACTGAAGAGGTTAAGCAGCTTAGTCTAAGCACCTCCCTACCTTCTATCCTTTTCCTCTTTCTCCATCTATCCTCCACTCTCAACTTACCTTCCATCAAAAAATTATCTGATATTCCCCCCACTCTCTTTCTGAAAAACATGTATATCCAAAAATATTCCTACCCTTCTCCTTTTTACTACTATATAGTCTATTAAAGCCCTATCTACCACCTTCCATCCACCACCCTCTCCCATGTGTACTTATGCTTGACTTTTTTCCTAAACACTTTTTTCTATGATTTTTTTTTCAGCAAATAAATCATATATTATTTGCAATATTTTGCAATATAAAATACTAATATATTAGTACATGAGAAATAAATCAGGTGATACATAATTGTTAATACATCACTACTGACAAAAGAACAGTATTTTGACTCACATGGTGGAATGGAATCTTCCTGTACATAAAGTGAAATGTATTCTCCATTCTTCTTTTCAATACCCACCTCCAGGCGATACTTAAAATTTTCTGGAAACTGGTCCGTCTGTTGAGAGAGATAGATTTGATTGAACAAGAAGTTCTATTGCCAGCCAGGTATGAAAGACTATATGTGGCACTAAGGAGAACCATGGAGAAGGAAAAAATGTTTGTTACTATAGAGGTAAAAAAAATTCCTATACTACTCACTGCATAACACTACTGCAGTCAGTATTCCAAGATAGAGCAGAGGGAAAGCAATCAGAAAAACATTTAATTATAGTAAATACACAGGGAGTCATGGGTTTCCTTTGGGGGAGATCTGGGGCAAAAGACTGGTTCAAATATACAGGAAGAAAACATAGCTTTTTTTCCTTTATACTTCAACTAGGTAAATAGAGTGGGAAAAAAAAAAAAAAAAAAAAAAAAAAAATATATATATATATATATATATATATATATATATATGTGATGTTCATCCAGAAGGAGCTCAGATAAGAGACAAGGGCAGTGGATAGGAGTGGATGCATGCCTTTAACTTGTAAGCTCCCTTGTAAAGGGAAAGAAGCCCTTATTATATATAATGATATTGAGTTAAAGGATGGAAGGAAGTGGGTGGAGAATGGGGGGATAAGGGAGTGGTTATGTATTTACCTAGTTGTGTTTTACAGGAAGGGGAGCTATGCTCATGGTGTCCCAACTTTGTAGCTCACAGTGTCTAGTTAGCTCTTAAATTCGTGAATGGTTTTTGCGTACACTATTTTTTTGTCCAGTTTGTTCCAAGTTTCCACCACTCTATGTGGAAAACTATTTTTCTTCAGATCTCTTCTATAATTATGTTTTTTTTATTTTCTTTCTATATCCTCTTGTGATTCTCTTGTCCCAGTTTAACAAGTCCTCTCTATTGAGTACTTCTGTGCCCTTCATGATTCTGTAGATGGTCAGTAGGTCACCTCTCTCTTTTCTTTGCTCCAGAGTCAGTAACTCCAGTTTAGCCAGTCTCTCCTCATATGATAAGTTTGCAAGTGCAAGGGCCATTTTTGTTGTTGCTCTCTGGATTCTTTCTATTTTCTTAATATTCTTTTTGGTACTGGGTGACCACAATGTCGCCACATATTCTTATCTAGGCCTTATCAGTGTGACTAATATTTTTTTTAAATAATTTCTTCATCCAAATATGTAAATGCCACTTTTATTGATCTTAGCAAGTTATAGGATTCTCTGACAATTTTATTTATTTGTTTGTCATAGGACAAGTCCTTTGAGATAATTACACCCAAATCTTTTTTGGATCCCACTTTCTTTACCTCCTTAGTTCCATTTCTATACTGTCCTTATATTCTGTTTACTTTTTCCAAACTCCATTATGCTACATTTCTTAATGTTGAAGCCCACTTCCCATTTCAGACTCCAGTTCCATACCTTATTCAGGTCTTCCTTTAGTGATTCGCAATCCGTTTCAGTTTTTACTTTCCTTAACAATTTAGCGTCATCTGCAAAGAAGCTCATGTAACATTGCACATCATCATCCATGTCATTCACATAAATAGCAAACATTATTGGAGACAGAGAGGGGGGTTGTCAATTAAATGAAGCAGTCTTGCTGCATTGCTTCTGACCCAGGGCAGTGGGTGAGATGCAAGGATGACCCAGCATCCAGGAGGAGCCAAGTTAAGAGAGAGGGAGAGGTGGATAATGGGAGTGGAGTGGATGGGGATGAAATGGGTGGGAGTGGAATTATGCCTTTTGATTTGGCTACTTCCCTTGTAAAGAGGAAAAAGCCCTTGGTATATGTATGTATGAATTAAAAGGATATAAATATAAACTTGAGGCTAGTGTGTTCTTGTAATCACTTCATATGAGAAAAAACTCCATGTCCAACAGGGTCCTAGACTGTATATTTAAAGTATGTAAAGAGCAATTGGCAGACAATATTTTAATTGTATGCTCATTGAAAGAAGGATTAGTACCACAGGGTTGGACAAGTGCAAACATGATACTAATCTATAAGGGAGGAAGTAAAGAGATACCTCTGAAATAAAGACCAATGCCATATCATTGAGACAGTGGAAATGTGCAATTGTGAAAGACTGGTGGGTGAAATATCTTGAAGATATAAAGATTGTGACAATCAATTTGACTTTAGATTGAGAAGATCATGAGTATCAATCTTTTAAATCTTTTCCTCATGTGTGATTGATGTACTGCAAAAGTGGGCTGGGTGGATTATGTGTAACTTGATTTAGAAAAAATCTTTGGCAAAATAATGCACAAATGATTATGGAAATTGGAACATACTGGAGGGCTAACAAGTAAACTTCTTGAATAGATAAGAGGCTTCCTGAGGAGTAGGTACATTAAGACTAGTAAAATCCCATAAGTCAGTACTAGGTCCTGTCATGTTCCTTAAATATGGAAATGACATGATGGAAGACACAAGCTATGCAATCATGTTTGCAGATGACAAAAGTCATGAGAATAATGAGAGATGAGGAGTGTAAGTTATTGCAAAAAGGGAGGATAACATAAATACATGGAATCTATAGTGGAAAATGGATTAGAAAAAAAAATCACTGAATTATTATATGGGAGGTGAGGCAGTTACAAAAGTGAAAGAAGAAAGATATGGGAGTGTTGATAAAATATAACATATCCCCTGACAAATATATCAAAAGATTATAGGGGAAATGTATGGCTTGCAGAAAAGCATAGATGGGAAAGATGTGAGGGTGTTAACCCCTTCCATACGGGGCTGCACACATAGGCGTCATGGGGAGCGAGTGTATTCGCGAGGCTGCCATATCGGCGTCTTGATTATATTTATTGTAGTCGCCCCTCCATAATGACATTCTTTCTAATTCTTTTGTAATCGCATTTTCTATGGTTATCAAAATTCACGGGTGAAGAGAGAACGATCGATATAAGCGGTGACTATATTTTATGATGCGATTATTATTACGACACGTCGTACGGCTGGCTTTGGCTGCTGCCACCGATATCTAAGTCCATGACGCCTACGTGTGCGGCACCGTATGGAAGGGGTTAATAAGGTATAACCTGTCACCTGATAAATACATCAGTAAGAGTGTGGGGTGAGACATATGGACTGAAGACTATAAAGGTGGTTTTCCACAAAATGAATGAAGAGATGATGAAAAATATCAGAGACCCTAATCCACTTGAGAGTAAGCTACAGTGGTTTGGTAAGTGAGGCTCATGTGTATAGTGTTTGGGGTTTCCTACCTGCTCTATTGACCCTTTCTGTCAAAGAATTTGAAATTCTTTGTGATAGCAATTTTCTGTACAAGATCTTTAGATTATGAATTTATACACATACAAAGGTCCTTTTCCCCCTTATACAGGAGTAGCTGAGTCAATGCAATAATAAATTTTAGTATGAATAAGTCATATCTGAAAAATAACAATGAATATTACCAGTCACACACACACACACATATACATATATATACTTACAAAAGGCTTTTGATAAAGTATCAAACAAAAAGCTACTTAGAAAAATTGAAACACTAGATGGAATACAAGGAAAAGTATTGCAATGGATGAAAGATTTCTTGAACGGAAGAAAAATGAGAGTGGTACTTAGAAAAAAGAACTCAAATTGGGTAGATATGATAAGCAGAGTCCCCCAAGGCTCTGTATTGACTGATAATGTTTGCTGTTTATATAAATGACATGGATGAAGGTATGGAATGTTATATGAACTTCTTTGCACATCATACGAAACTATTGAAGAGAGTAAGTACAGAAGAAGATTGCAAATCTTTTCAAGAAGACCTGGACAAAGTCTGGAATTGGAGTAAGAAGAACGAAGTGAATTTCAACGTCAAGAAATGTAGTATAATGGAATTTGGAAAAAGCAAAAATAGAATCTCAGGTCAATATAAAATTGTTACAAAGGAAGTTATAAAAGTAAACTCAGAAAGGGACCTAGAAGTAATTATCTCAAATGACATGACACCAGACAAACATGTCAACAAAATAGTTGGAGAAACTTATAACTTAATAAGATCAATGAAAGTGGCCTTTGACTACATGGATGAGGAAATGGTAAAGAAGATACTAGTTACACTGATAAGACTACAGTTGGAATAAGCAGTCTCTATGGACACCTAGTACCAAAAAAAAAAAAAAGAAACTGGAAAGAATTCAAAGAGCAATGACAAAAATGGCACCAACATTTTGCAATTTGACATACAAACAAAGATTGGACAAACTAAACTTATCAACCCTAGAACAAAGAAGAGAAAGAAGTGATTTGATAAGCATCTACAGCAGTGGTTCCCAAACTAGGGGGCACGCCCCCTTCAGGAGGCGTGAGGAAGATACAAGGGGGGCGTGAAGTCATCTGCTCAAAAATATTTGTTTAATTAGAATAATAAAATCATTCAAAAAACAAATATCTGCCATTACATACATGCAAATCATAGTTATAGCAGTCACTCCAACCCGTTTTCTATTAAGCTAGTTCTCCTTACACGTTTTGGACATGTTACCGATACCAACCACAATTTTCTAATGTTCAAACTTTTTTTTTCACTCCCTTTGTACCAAATGTTTCGTTTTTAGTTACTTAGAAAAATGTCTCTGGAATGTACCATTATTTGTTTGGGTGGCTTTCATTATTAAAATTCAATACAAACAGAAATCTGTTTTCCTGAACAATTCTACGAAATAAATGCAAGAATCATTTCATATAAACAAAAGAGAGAGTGGGGGCAAGCGGGTCTACTGGAAGCAAAAAGGGGGCATCTTGTAAGATAGTTTGGGAACCACTGATCTACAGAATTATGAAAGGGATGGAAATTCTTGATAGAGATGACCCACTAAAATGGGACAAGATATACACGAGGACACTAGAAGAAACTTAAGAAAGACAATTACAGAAGAGCAATAGATACATGGAACAAACTGAAAGAGGAAACAATGAGTGCTAAAACTATACATGATTTTAAGAAAAAACTGGATGCAGAAAGATACAACCGTGGGTCACTATGAGCATAGCTCTCCTCCTGCAAAATACAACTAGGTAAATCCATACAAAAAATTTCTGAAATTTGGTCTGTACCTATATGTAGGCCAAAAGCAGTGAGTTAATTAATAAAAAAAAAAAAATTGTCATTTACCTCAAACTCAAATTCTGTAACTGCATATTGCATGGAGCCATTGCTGAAGAGATGGGGCACTGGTACCAATTTTTGCACCCATTGATTTCCATCCCATACACCAGAGTCCACCCTTGGTGGTGGGTATATAGCAGGTGTTGAGAAACTGTACAGTTCTCTGCACTGCTTCCCTGGAACTTTGATGTTGGATTGTCTATAATGATGGCTGCCCATATCTGAGGAAAAAGGTAAACACATTAAAGTAAGCAATTTCACACCAGAGTATGATTCAATCATGATTTCAGTAGTGTGGAATTACATTATCAAACAAGATTATAATAGGATAATGTTAAGATTATGGCCTATGTAAAAGGTTACATATTCTCTGAAGAAAATTCTTGCATGTCAGAGGGCAATGCTTGGAGCAGGTTTTTGAACAATACACAATTCGGACACTATCTATATACCAAAGGCTTTTTTCCCCCTTATAAGGGAGGTAGCCAAGTCAAAAGGCATATACCCACTCCAACTCATTTCACTCCCATCCATCACACTTTCCTCCCTCCTATCACAGCTCCTCATGGATGATGGGTCATCCCTGTCTCCCGCCCACTACCCTGGGTCAGAAGCAACTCAGCAAGACACAGCACATCCACAGCAAATCTGCTTCACTTAACCCATTCAACTCCGATGACAAGATGTCTTGTCATTTGGTCAAATAAAACAAAAAATCATAATAAACAACAAAATGTTTGATGATCAAACAGCACCAGAAAAATATGACGTCATATTTTTCTGGTGCTGTTTGATCATCAAACATTTTGTTGTTTTATTATGACAGTATTACTTAAAAAGACATTAATATTACCTAAAGAAGTATTGTAATAACACAATAATCATTCTTGTGGATGAATGAGCATCAACCAGAGTTAATGTACATTTTTTTTCACACCTTTGGGGTGTACATCATCTGAACACCTAAGGTGTTACTTTGACATCTATTTGTATTTCACTGAGTAGCCAAAGTTATCAAGGGATGCCTTGACATTTTGCTGTATACTGAGTTGGTATCAGAACAATAGCTTATAAGATATTATTTTGATACAGTGAGACCTCTCATTAACGGACATTAATTAGCTGTATTTGTGGTGTTTTCGCTGTGTTTGTGGTGTTTTGGAGTGGTTTTTGGGTGTCATAGTGATTGCACGCACTAAACAACAGCACCAAAAACACAGCAAACACACCACAAACACAGCTAATTAACGTCCGTTAACGAGAGGTCTCACTGTACCTGTATTTTCAGTGATAATTACAAAGAGAAAAATATCTTAACACATGACTCTCACAGGTCCATGTGATTATTCCCTAATTGACTAATCAATCAGTTGTTCCAGTTTTCTCTTGCAGAAGACCTATGGCCTCCAGGATACAGTCACCAGTTCAAGTCACTCAATGAATGGATTTTGCAATTGTCTAGAGTGAGTGAATGTAAGACAGTGTTGTGTTTTCTCGGAGGTGGTTGTATATAATTCGTTTAGTATCTCTTCTATGTTGGTAATCTTTCAGGGTGTGGAGGTGATCTAACACAAGTGTACCATTGCCATTCTTGTCTTTGAAGTACTATATCTCTACTGGGGATTTCTGGAGGCAAGTGAAATACTACTGTGTAAAATGTGACCATCTTCTAAGGAGTGACTTTAGTTGGCTACCTCCATTATAAGGGGGAAGATTCTGTTACTGTTCCCATAAGGAGAGTTAACCAGTGAGTGGCCCCCTTCCCCCCCCTCCTGAACAGAAATTTTCCTATCCACACAGTACAGACAGAACAAGTGTTTCTTCCTAGAGAACAACAGGTTTCTTGTTAAAGAAACATAAGTCTAGAACTGACACTACATCCTACAAAACATATCCAATACAGATTAACTGTGTAGCAACTCACCTGCTATGACAAGTTCATAAGATGGAGAAATGCTTGACATTTTGTTGGTCGAGATCTGGCAGAAGTAGATGCCCTCAAACTCCACCAACACGTTCAGGAACTCAATATTGCCATCCTTCCTATCCATGTTGACATTCTCGTAATAGTTTTCATAAACTGTGGAGGCCAAACATTATAATTAGCATAGTAGGAAAGATATGTGGGGATTGGTAACACTAGAAGGGAAAGTT
Source organism: Oratosquilla oratoria (assembly GCF_046742065.1). NCBI lineage: Eukaryota > Metazoa > Arthropoda > Malacostraca > Stomatopoda > Squillidae > Oratosquilla > Oratosquilla oratoria. The sequence goes on from NC_134782.1 coordinate 23,292,424, forward strand.
GGATTGGTAATTCCCTTTAAGTGGTGGAAATTTGTATATGATCTTGGATGGATGCTCGTTGGCTGAGCGGGTTATAGAGTCACTAATTACGGCGAAGGTTGAGGTGACGCCAATTCGAACTCTGTCGCCAGCGAGTTGGACCAAGTGCATGGTTCAAATTTCACGCTACAAAATGTTCTGTTAGGAGCACAGTCCTAGCCTCCTGATAGGAGGGAGTTGACGTTAAACGGTCATCACTGGGAGACCACGTTCATCATCTGAACAATTCGATGGTGACAATGACGAAATTTTACTTGCGCCATTCCTTTCTGAGAAGACGTGAGGTTGTGTAAAAGATGTCTACACACTTTGAACTTTTTAAACTACGTCTTTCGACTAATACACGGTAATTCATAAGGAGGAAAATGTGTCGTGGACCGAGCGTGTCCGAAAGCGGTGAATGATTCGAATGACTAACATTCTAATCAGGGTCTCTTTTTTTCTCGGCAGCAGAAGTTCCACCATAAAAGAGGCAGTATGAAACAAAAAAAAAAAAAAAAAGCACATCCCAATTCCCAAAACCAAAAATTACTTATCAACTATCTTGGAAATAGTCTGTTTCGAGACAGTTTACATTTGGATTTGAACACAGTCCGACGTACCATTAGGCATCATTGTCGGTTTCCAAACGAAGATAACATCGTTGAGCCTGTTGTGATGCCATGTGATGGAGAAGACCTTCTCGCCGTCATCCAGGTCGAAGGAGCAGCCGAGAACATAATTAGAAGTGTCATCACCGTAGACTCTCAAGGGGAGGTAGGTCTCCTCTTGTTTTCCTCCATCGCGCCTCAGATAGACTTCCGGCGTGTTCAGGCACCAAGCCAAACTGGAGAGACCTGTATGGAGTAAACACAGACGTCTTACCGATGAAGAATTTCAGCATTGTTTTTGTTATTGGTGTATATACATATATTTATATCTATATATATATATATATATTTATATATATATATATATATATATATATATATAATATATATATAATATATATATATATATATATATATATATATATATATATAATGCAAAATAACCACAGAAGGGAAATTTGTAGACAGTAAGTACTTTCATCTTCAGACTAAATGAGAGATAAGTTGTGTTTAAATGTAAGTATCACGTAACAACCGCAGGAGGGAAGGAAGAAGACGACACAATTCGGAGGGGTGACCTGATCTCCATCGACCTAACCAACACAAATAGTTCATTCTGGCGGAAACATCTTATTCACCATTTGCCCAGTAGGGTTGGGTCGTCGGGAGCGGAAGATTGGGTGGAAGGCATTAAAATCCCCGGCAATGAGTGTGGGTTTATGGCCGACTAGGGAGAACAACTTCCCAGGTTTCAGTTCACCGTCTTGAGGATGATATATGTTGTACTCGTTCTCCAGAAGGCACGGCGGGTACAGGTTCTCTTGCAACCGTTGCCCGAACCAAAATAACGAATCCGAGCGAGTCCCCGCTCCGAGTTGTATAGTATACCTGGTATCCACTGACCCGGATGACCTGCCAATTGGTCTCCTGCAAGAGGACATCTTCGTCCCTTGTGGCCAGGGCAACCTATAGTACGTGGATTTTTCCTACAAGGCCGCTGAGAATCCATGCCAAGAGTTTTAGTTCTCGACGGGACAGGGGTGGCAGAGTTGGGATAGGAGTGGGGTGAGAGGGGTTAGGTGGAGTAGGGTGGGAGGAGGAGAGGGAGGAAGAGGAGTAGGGTGGGTGGGGGAGAGGGGGAGAAGGGTGGAAGAGGGAAGGAGTGGAGTGGGAGGGAGGAGTAGGAGAAGGGTGTGATGTAGAAAATGGCGTAGAGTGGGAGGGGGAGAGGAAAGACGAGTAGGGTGGAGGTGGAAGAGCTGGACAAGGGGGAGGAGTGTAGGAAAGAGGAGGAGGATGGGTTTTGTGGGCGTGGGGAGGAGTAGGATGAAAGGGTGGACGAGGAAAAGGAGTAAGGTGGGAGGGGGAGGTGGGGGAATCCCCATCCACCTCTCCTGCTCGTTTGCCATTGTTGCCTTGTAACATTACGAGAACGTTACTTGTGCTTTGGTGCCGAGGGAGTGAGACTTCAGTGAGTTTGGTGGCTTTATTCTGCTTAGCGCAAGTGTCGACCTAGGCTGGGTCGGCGGGCAGGTCTCCGAGGCCTGCCCTAACCACAAGAGTGACCGCGAGCCTTGGGTCGGGCACTACTGGTTACAAGTACAAAAGGGAACTGGGCTGGTCACCAAGACCTGGCATCCTTATATACGCACCCTGCGTACGCTTAAGTAGCAAACGACCCATCCTGACCGAAACATGGCTCGGCAGGGCCTAGTTTGTGCTTTTAATGAGGATACAAATGCCTGTAGTACAGACGTAATATGGACTTAACCTACACAAATGTAATACAAGGCCGAAGGCCAGCTATTTCTACACAGCATATACATTCCTTGTCCATCCCATTACTGCAGCGGTGACACTATAAGCCAAAAATATCGCGTAGAAGCACATGTGGGGGACTCTGTTCACCACTGCCTTCTCCTTGCTGTTGCACGGAGATAACAATGGGTACCAGTTTTTCGAAGTCGGATAGCTGTCTTCTGAAGATGAGTTGGTGGGTGGAGGGTGGCTGTGGTGGTGATGCTGTCTTCCACGGCCGTAACATCCAACTTCGAGCTTGCGGTTTTCCCCATCACTGTAGACAGTGATGGGGTGGAGGTTGGAGTAGGCGGGGTAACTCGGATCAATTGGTCGTATAAATCCTGTACAGCTTTCTACATGGATATTTTCGTGGTATAATCGATCACCCCTATACACTTCATCATGGCCATAACCATGGTGGTCATGAACTTCATACTTTCGTTGGCCACGGCAGACTGGGAGGATTGGAAAGAGGTCTGGGGGAGTACAGGGGCACTCGGGACTTGCAGGGGGACTAATTCCGCCGAGGTATGGGGAGGTGATCAGCTGGCAATAGCGGATATGCTTTCACTGACATTAGAGGCGGCGGGCGTACGTCTCACTGACATTAGAGGCGGCGTGGGCGGGGGCTGACGACCCCATGCTGGTGCATTCAATCATTACTTGCGAGGTGTGGGCTTTGCCAGGATCCGCTTCCGGGCGCTGCAGTTGGCACTCCATGCCTTGTGTTCTTCCTGGCAACTGGGGCAATTTGGAGTAACTTCCCTCCTTTCCCTGTGCTTCTTGAAGTATTCCTCTGATTGGTGTAGTTACACTATTGTAATTGTTGTTATTACTAATCATCAGTCTTGGTGATTGATTTATGCCACCTTTCACACGAAAGACTTCATTTTCTAGAGACCCCTCTATTTTCACCATACAGTATATACTTTCCTAATTTCACTTTCAGAGTTCTCTATAAATTATAATTTCAATTTTGTTATTAATAACTCTCCAGTGCGTTATTGTTGCGAATGGGTTATTACTCTGCTGAATAAAATAGTCTGACGGTAATTAAAAAATGACTCGTCACAAAATGCAACAAAACGTTTAAAGGTCAGACTGCATAAATTGACACTTTTTAAAACTCCAAGCAGAGTAAACAAAGAATCACTTCCGACCATTCCCACGAAATATTTTAGCTATTAAACTTGAATTTAGGCAACAGAAACGCTATTTCTCAACTCGAAAACGGCTTCGGCTATCGTCGGAAATCTATTCACTATCTGTGAGAAAATTGAAAATATAACTTATTAAATTTTCTCACGGATATTCAACAGATTCAGTGTTAAACAATAGCGAACAATGGCGTGTGGATAACGATGTTTGACTACTCATACGTCACACTTCCGTAAATCCCCGAAGCCGTTTTAGAGTAAAAAAAAAAATAGCGTTTTCGTTGCCTAAATTCAAGTGTAAAGCAAAAATATTTGCCGTTGTGTATTCTGACCTTTAACCTAAAGCAGTTTGTGCTCTTCACTATCGCAATTGAACCAAATAAAATCAGTCGCCGGCCATAAAATTAAATTGAAGAAGCTCGTATCTATGTGTAGATATCTCATTTACATAAAATATATAAAAAAGTACCACTGCGAACACATGAAAACTGACATTAGAGAATAAACGAATACAAATTTATTAATATGAAAAAAATAATTGGACGAGAATTACTTTGTAAGGAAATAATTTAAATGTGCAATAAGAAATTCCATATTTCTTATTGGGGTATGTTCGGAAGTCCGTTATAGCATTCGTTTGCTGAAAAAAAATCCATATTTCTTATTGGGGTTTGTTCGGAAGTTCGTTATAGCATTCGTTTGAAAAAAAAAAAAAAAGTATTGTTCCCGCCCAAATGGACACGCCTAGTTTGACGTTCCCCCATTCTTTCAATTGTGACCACGCCCTGTCTTCTAGTCCCTGTCCTACCTTCTTCCATTACCCCTTCCGTACTCCCGAGATAATTATTTTATTCTGGCTGTCGTCGGGCTCTTCTATTCATATTTGTGGCACATCAAAACTAAGGAAGGGGTTAAAGACTTTACCTCATTTATTGTCAAGTGGCACTTTTCTTGCCGACAGGCAATCTTAAAGTCCGCGTCTTTTGAGTAAGGGTGGCCTTTCACTCACCTTTACCCGTCCTGTGTTCAAACGGCTACTCATTGCCGTGGGTATATGGCTCATGCTTCTCAGCTCATCTCTGGCATTGATATCTTTGTACAAGTGGTGTTTCACTTGCCATAGGCACACGTTATTCTTGTAAAGTTCTATCAGTTGAATAATGTCTTCTTCACGTCAGTAGAGCTACGACTTCTGTGACATGATTAGTGAGTTGGTTTGGTGGGCTTTCTGTTGCGCCTCACCAATCCAACATTGCTGGGAGGATAGTGGAGCGAGCCTAGCGTCTCGTTCGACTCAATGTGAGTGTGTTGCGGGGACCGCCGGGGTCAGTTCCCCATGATTTGACGCGTAGTGTGACGAGGTCTTTATTCATTTCCGTCACTTCCATGGTTGCTTCAGAAGTAGAAATGAATAAAGACACAGATCAAATAATATGTATAGGCAGATATATCAATAAATACAAGTAATATAAATAAATTAACTAATTAATAAATGCAAGTAATATAAATAAATAAACAAAAAGAAAAGCGATATAACGTCATACCACCATGGATGAATAAATAGATTGTCGCAATGTTTTTAATGGATTTTTTTCCTAAGAATCTTTCTTATGACTAGGGTGGCTCCAGTTTTCCGGTGGGAGCCTCTACTCAGAACCGTGGGGTATACTCGTACTGACAGGTCAACACACGTGGGAAAATAAAATAAGGATATGACATCATGAGTAGGCGTGAAAGGTGCTTGTCAGACTGATTCAACTCATGGCATTTTATATAATAATAATAATAATAATAATAATAATAATAATACACATAAACAAATATTTATATATATATATATATATATATGTGTGTGTGTGTGTGTGTGTGTGTACATGTTCTTTCTAAATCGAATGACATGTCTTGGCCCTATGCACTACATCTACGTGATTCTATATCAACTCCTTCACTCCCAAATAAATAAATAAATGGAAAGTGCATCAACTGATCAAAGGGGTTAACTAAAATGGCTAAAACCCTTCATGACGGCGGTATAATCCGTCAGGGGGTCAAAATCTCGTGAATGAATTTAAACAAACAATTTCTATCAACTGCCTATAGCGACAGACTTTTCGAAGGTATGATAAGCCTTGCTGTCACTTGATCTTGTTCAATTTCCTTTCAATTGCTTTTATTCGTAAATGCTATAGTGTGATTTTCCAACCTTATTCGTGTTGCGAAAAACCAATAATAATAGTAATCAAAATTAAAACAAAATGTTTAGTAGTCAGTATTGAACAAAAATTCCCGTCTCTTTACTTTTATTTATCATTATAATTATATTTTTATGGGAGGCAGGAGACCAGGAAGAGAACAGGATGATATCAACAAAATGAAAGTTCCCTTGACCCGTATCTAACATGCAGAGCGACCAGTAGATGGTTGCCAATGTCCGAGTGTCAGAGAAGACATTCCACCTGACCTCTAGTTTGTGTAAATCTGTATGTACACACACACACACACACACACACACACACACACACACACACACTAGAAAAACTTGAACTACAGACACTAGAGCCACACACACACACACACATACACACGCCTGGAATAGCTCACGTGATATAGCCCAAACTGGAATCGTACACGTATTTGAAGCTGAACATGACATATCGGAGAATAGGAAATAGAATCGTATGAACGTTGCGCAGTTAGGTAAACACACACATACACACCCGCGCGGGCGGGCGCATGCACACACGTTTTGTATGCAAATGGAACGAGTTAAGAGAAGAATGTACGGCAGGAAGAATGTAAAGGGTCCAGACGTAGAAAGGGAGAGCGTTTCAAAGAATTACTGAACATGGAAGTCAGAGTAGAGTGGGATTGACTGTGTCAGAGAGATGACAGGAAAATGAATGTGATGGCAGAAGAAAATGACGGGGATATGGGGAAAGAGGAGATACAGAAAGTATTGAAAATTGTGACAATTGGTAAGGCACCTGGGATGGATGGGTGGTAAGTGGAGCGTTTGGTAAAGGGTGGAACAGTTTTAGTAGATTGACTGGTGAGATTGTTGAATTTTGTCTTAGGGAGGGGAGTGTGCCAGAGGGCAGTATTTTTGTTTTTTTATCATTTTGTTTATTCATTTATTTATGTATCTATTATTTTTTGCCGGATCCGGACAAAATGGTGGTTTAGTCCTTAGAGAATTTGTCTTACAATCAGTTTTTGTAAACCGGTAGTTGGTAAGATGTATCGGAAAGTGTTCATGGAGAGGATTAGGAGGAAAACACATTATTTGGGGATGAGCAGTGTGGGTGGGTAGGAAGAGGTTGTGAAGATCAACGTTTGTACAAAGATCAATCATATTCGATTTTTTCATAAAAAGTTTGGGTGTTTTTGTACTTAAATGAATTTGGAGAAGGCGCATTGTGGGTGGGTGTGGGTGGGTGCGCGCGCGCGCGTTGATATATATATATATATATATATATATATATATATATATATATATATATATATATATATATATATATATATATATATTTAAATAGTGTCTGGTCATTTGCCTTTTGCATTTCCTCATTAACACATTTATCAATTGATAGTTGTATGTAAACCTTTCCTTGGTGTAAAAAGCAACATATAAAAGCACACACAATCTATGATGATTATCACTTGGGAAACCCAAATTCCAAAAGGATGCGAGACAAAAATAAACACGTAAACACACTCACAAACAAGTTATTGTGTGTGCGTGTATTAGGTCACTTTACCCACATATCTAGCAATAGAGCTTTGAGCTCTCATGCGGTAGGGTAATAGCTGTCGATAATGAGACAAACACGTGATCCAAGACCAGGGTGAATCACACCTTTGAAATACCTAATGAATATGTTTACCAGCCACTGGACCGTGCTGACGCATGCGCAGCCGAGTTTGCTGACGTCATGTCGCCGCAGACGGGAAGCTCCGCTTTCATTTTTATCAAACCTTTTCGCTCCAGCAACCATTTCTCGTAAACATATTTCACAAACATTTATCGTTTTTTTTTCGCTGAAGTCCATTGTTACATCATTACGTAAAAGCTACTAGTTTTTATCATTAATCTGGATCAAAGACCAGCAAAATTGTAATAAAATTAAGTAAAGATAATTTCAGGTGAATAATCTTCCTCACCTTTGCCCTCTATGATGGGACAGTCATAACAAGAGGGAGTTGTAGGAAGCGGGCGGGCTTGAAAATTACAACTTTTAAATGTTTTCGATAAAAAAAGTTACACACACTCATGGCCATCTGATAAATTCCTACTCAATGTTAACCATATCTCGAACTTTTTTCTTTTGCATGATCTCATCCTGGCTGAAAAGTTATGTGGTGCCGTAAGTGTAGAATTAGATTCGCCCTTGTCAATTCTCCAGCATAATCTTTCGGGCTTACGCGATTTAAATATGTATACGCATGGTTCATATTTGTAAAGGAATCTAATTCTTTGCATAGTATAGAATTCTATACCTTTAAAACCACATTTTTTCTGTACAGAGGGACCTAGACTGGCTTGTACAAACTTGGATTTGAGGTAGCATGAAACGGTTGTTTCAGAATTCAAATCGCCAAAATTTAGAAAATACGACTAAGGGAAATTTTATTATCTACTTATTCGTTTACTTATTTATTTTGTTCATGTATATATTTACATTTTTCATTTTCACATTTTGATAATCCTGACGAGCTCGATACAAAATTCAAATCGCCTTTTTTGGGAAAGTGGAATTTTTGTCGTTTCTGGATTTTTTTTTTCATTTTTATTTATTACATTTTATCAATTTTTGTTTATTTGTTTATTTACTTACTGTTCATTTTTACATATCGACATACTTGGTTTCAAAGAGTCGACAGTTCAGTTTCGATTTTTTTGTTAATACCTTAATTATAGTTTTTATCTTATCTTACGTTATCTGTTTAATTAATGTTCCCATGTTTCGACAAACTTCGAATTAGAGGCTCCGTTTCAAATTCTAAATCGCTTTGTTCTATGACCTTGTCGTTTCTTCTAACTTCCGCCAGATTAACGGAAAATTTTACAGGAAAACGAATGCACACATACCATGACCCGAATAAACAGAGTTGTATTAAGATATTACGAGTAAAACCTACAACTTATATATGATGACATAAGGAGCATCTAAACTTCTTCCATTTTAATTTCATTTTGCCACATCACTCCTGCAAGCTTCTCTGTATCACCTCTTCCCCCCATCTGTCTGACCTCCTCTCTGCACAGCCTACTGGGATTATTTTTAACGCTGAAATGCAGGGCTTACATGTTTACAAGCGCGCGCCAAAAACCATCCCCTCCTCCTCAGCTCTTTCTTGCTTCTTTCAGTCTAATTCAGGCGTAATGTCGTCTTGTTACTATATTCATATTGCTCACTAGATGCTCTCAAGGCTTACTGGGATATTACTCATCTCAAAAGTAATTTAATTTTTATTTCCTGTGATACGTGAAAAAGCCTAATCTACCCAAATCCCCAATCCTGGGAAATAATATCAAATTAATAATAATATTAATAATGATAATATTATAAATAACAATACCAATAATAATATTAATAATAACGATAATAATTAAGTTATAATAATGATGATTGCAATAAGCTAAATAATAATGAACTTATAATATTCATATTCCCTCCATTCCATTCATCATAGGTCAAAATATAAAGCATGCCGCCATTAGATTTGATTCAATTTGAGAAAATTCCCATCCGGAAAAATAATAATAAATGATCAAATGAATAAATAAATAAATACATACATAAATACAAATATATATATATATCAATACTCCTATTACTTCTTTGGATGCGTTTTACAACCGTCGTCGTTTACTGTAACTGCCATTTCATGACGTGACGAATCCCGACCATTCAGGGAAAGGTGAAACACTTCACATATTTTATTCTGGCTGTCAACAAACTATTTTATTCACCTGTTGGTGGTGTCTTGATCCACGGAGGAGGAACAGGAGATTGGTGTCCATCAAGACAGAACTGAATGCATAATGTATTACATTGGTCGGGCTACCGGCCCGAGCCCTAAGCCTAACCCTAAATTTAAGCCCCGCTCACATAGCCCCTTCCGATGGGGATTTGAGCTGAAGGGCTGTTTCATTCTTCTCCGTGGCAATCTCAGAGAAGAGGGTGTTGTAGCCCTTGTACATTTTGTAGCCATTGTACATTTTGTAGCCCTTTGAACGTCTGTAACCCTTGTAGCGTCTGTAGCTCTTATAGCATTTGAAGCCCTTGTGGCGTTTGTAGCCCTTGTAGCGTTTGTAGCCTTTACAGCGTCTGTAGCCCTTGTAGCCCCAGTAGCACCCGTAGCCCTTGTAGCGTTTATATCTCTTGTGGTGTCTGTAGCCCTTGTAGCGTCTGTAAATATTGTGGCGTTTATAGCCCTTGTAGGATTTGTAGCCCATCACAAGCCAGAAGCCCCTTTTCCTTTCATCCCGGGCTGCCGCCTGGTGATTTTATTCATCTTTGTGGAGATCGGGGGCGAAAGGTGGCTCTGACGGTGAGCTCATTACGCCAGGAGACGCTGTGTTGTTGCGGCCGAAGCCTTCGCCATCTTTGTCCTGTGTGCTTGGACTTCCAGGGCTAGTAGCCTTACTTAGTCACAGGTAACCGTTGGGAATGGAACCCGCGCCCACGAGAAATTGAAAATGAAATGAAATAGAATAAGACGAAACAGTGATAAATAGGTCAAATGAATAAATAAACGAATGTATAAAAGAAACAAATAAATATATAATTACGAAGGAAAGCAAAAATAAATAAATAAATAAATAAATTATCTATGTTTGGCAGATACAATGCACGAGTGGGGATAGGACGTTACCCGATTTCTCCTTTTAATCCTGTTACGCCTCGCTCCCTCCCCTCCACCCCCTCCCCCTTTACTCTCTTTCCCCTCCCACTTCCCCTTTACGATATCCCCCCTCCTCCTTCTCCTCCCCTTCCCGTTTCTCACCCCCCTCCCCCCCGCTTGTGGTATCACCTTCCCTCCCTCTATCACGCCCTCAGCCCCTCCCTCCCCCCTTTCTGCCACGCCTCTATTCCTCCCATCCTCAGTTGGCAGCCAACATAATCCAGTCTCGGTCTGTGTTTATACACCCCCCCCGTCCCCACCCCCACCCCCCCGCGAGGGAACGGAAGCGGTGAGAGGGGTGATGGTAGTGGTGGGGTGAGTGGCAGTGATGGTGGTGGTGGTGAGAGGTGGTGGTGGTGATCGTGGTGATAGCGGCAGTGATGGTGAAGGTGATGAGGTACTGGTGGTGGTGGTAAAGATAGCGGTGGTTGAAATGGTAGTGATAATAGAGGTGATAAGGGAGACAGAGAGAGAGAGAGAGAGAGAGGGGGGGGGATGGAAGTAGTGAGGTCCCAAGGAGAAGAATAAAATCACCTGTAGGTATCCAGACGATTAAAGTAAGAGTACCACCCAGTAAAGAAGTGGATTGAAGAAGAAAAAAAAAAATCCCGCTGTGTTACTCGCATGTTACAAAGTAGGCGGAGTCTGCGTGGGCGATGGACAGCCAACGGACAACCCCCTAGCCAGCCAGCCAGACTGCCTTCACATGTCACCTCAGGGACACGACCTTAGACAGTTCCCCCCTCCCCCCCTTCCTCAAAACTCCCCCTCCCTCCCCTCATCTCAAGTCAAAGAAAGATACTTATAATTTCCAAACTTTTTTTTTCTTGAACATCTTTTCGACTGTTGAAGCAGTCTGTGGTGGTACCAATGCCTCGAGTCTTGCGTACTGTGCTGTCGTGAGGATGTGTGCTGTGTTGTGATTCATATCATGTTGTGCTGAGGATATATGCTGCGTTGTGATTCATATAATGCTATGTTGTGTGTTACATACCATGCTGTGATGAGTGTTATGCTTCGCTATGATTCATGTCATGCTGTGGTATGTATGCTGTCTTCAGCATAACAGATATAGACGTCGTCTTAAGCTGAATAAAATTGTCTTATTATCAAGATCTGTAATAAACTAGAACGAGACTATACAAGTAACTTCATATGTTGATAAAACCATCTACCGCAAATTAGATCATCATTAAATGCAACACATCAGTGGTCCTTTAGCTGTCAGGCGACTTTATTCAAATGAGGGAAACTCTCAGCGATGGTCGTGACGAGAGTGGGGTGGGAGGGGAAGGTGGTGCATGCTCATGCTGCGTTGTGATTCATATAATGCTATGTTGTGTATTATATACCATGCTGTGATGAGTGTTATGCTTCGCTATGATTCATGTCATGCTGTGGTGTGTATGCTGTCTTCAGCATAACAGATATAGACGTCGTCTTAAGCTGAATAAATTTGTCTTATTATCAAGATCTGTAATAAACTAGAACGAGACTATACAAGTAACTTCAAATGTTGATAAAACCATCTACCGCAAATTAGATCATCATTAAATGCAACACATCAGTGGTCCTTTAGCTGTCAGACGACTTTATTCAAATGAGGGAAACTCTCAGCGATGGTCGTGACGAGAGTGGGGTGGGAGGGGAAGGTGGTGCATGCTCCTCCACCCGCCTCCCTCCCTTGAGCTCCATAGTCCATGGCCGAATTTCAGAGATTTTTTTTTTTTCTAAATCTATTTACTCTTTTCATTTATCTATTCTTATATCAATACATTTATTACTTTCATTTTTATTCACCTACTTATTTATTCATTTTGAAAATAGACTGATTTGAGTTAGTTCTGGGAGGCTCATTTCCATTAATCTCTTCTTTTTAAATCTATTTACCCTTTTCATCTATCTATTCTTATATCAATACATTTACTACTTTCATTTTCATTCACCTACTTATTTATTCATTTTGAAAATAGACTGATTTGAGTTAGTTCTGGGAGGCTCATTTCCATTAATCTCTTCCGTACCGAATTTACAATCAAATACCTAAGTTGCCAATGCTGTGTGTGCGTACATGAGTGTTGCTATGGTATACCAGCGCTTCTATCCTTCTGGGTAATCTCACGCCCGTTTGTGTGTGTGTGAGCGTGCGTAAGCGTGCATGTGCGTTCATGCATATTAAATTAAACATGTGGGAAGCTACGCAGTCACCAGCGGCCGGCCACCATATATCACGGACGAGACAACACAACACAATACAACAGATGACACGTCCACTCTACCAGGCCGCTTAGCACACGGCCACATTGTTGTTTCAGTCTGGTAGCACATAGGCACAACCATAACATATCTAGGGTGGAGGACGTCTGTCCTTGTCCACTTACACTGAGCTGACCAGGGACAATAGTAACAGTAGACATATACGCGTGGGAGTAACTGCTACATAGTCAAGGTCAGTGCACATTCTTTACAACGGGCCCTTCCCCCTACTAAGGATGTTCCAAATCACTTCCCCATGCAGTTCGGATTGTAGTAATAATAGCGCCCATGGCCATTATTGTTAACATCACTGCCTTCTCCGCCTGGCTAGCAATGTTCCCTCTGATTTCTTACTGTGAATGTGAGCACAAATTTGCTTTTGTGATTTTGTTTCTCTGAAATGCACGGTGCTCAACCGTGCAAGACACCATCTGATCATTTAAGAAAATACGCACAATTTGTATTACATATTACCTCCAATTATTGGTTTAACGGTTGGCAATTTACCATATTTTTAGATAATTTATAAGTTGATGTTTGGGTACTTCTTTCAAATGAATCTGCGCTAATTGTAAAACGTTATGTACTCGCACACAGCTTAGAGGAAACTTTGCTGCATAGGTCCTCACTTTGAGTGGAATTTCTACAAGAATTTGTCCCATACTTCTCCTATCTTGTTGCTAATATTATATAATTGTAGTAGTGGAACTGCTGCATATTATTTTCTTGATATAAGAAAAACATAAGGCCCAGGGTAGCACAACACCTCGAATTTGTGTCAAAGTATCTACGGTATAACAAATTTCAAAACAAAGATCATTTAAGATGCACATCGACCTAAGGTACACCTCTGGTTAAAAAATCACAATACAAAATAAAATCAATTTACAATAGCCAGGAAAATATACCAATGAATATCTACAACTCAGACATCAAATCGTTTCGGAAAGATATCACGAAATAAAAACCGAAATACGAACACTTGCAACTCAACCGCATTTGGGAAATACATCAACATACTGAGGTAAACATGACGCATTAGGAAGAGCTCTGTTTCACATTAGTAACGGTCTTGAACTGACGCAGGTAACGTCAAGGCCAGAATGCCATACCGTAATACCAACATGTATATATGCCTTCTTCTTCAAATAGTTGATAAAAGTAGTATAAACATAAAAATATCCCTTTTTTCCTCTATGTGCAAATAGTTTGTAACAGTAGTATCAACATATGCTATTTCTATTTCTGAAATACAAATATTTATCTCAACATTGACACGGTCTTTACTTGTTTTTATCCTGGGGATAGGACTACGCTAAGTAGTCAAGTTAGTGATGAAAAAGGAGAAATTTAAGGAAGATGAAGCAAAAAGAATGTATTCATAAAACAATGATACGTGACACAGGTCCATAGGGGTGTCTCACACACACACACACACACACACACACACACACACACTGGTGAATGTATGGAACAAACTAGAAGAAACCATGTGTGCAAAAACTATACACGAATTTAAGAGCAAATTAGACATGGCGAGGCACAGAGACGGGACACCACGAGCGAAGCTCCCCTTCACGTAAGACTAAGTACACACACACACTGGTGGATGTATGGAACAAACTAGATGAAACAATGTGTGCAAAAACAATACACGAATTTAAGAGCAAATTAGACATGGTGAGGCACAGAGACGGGACACCATGAGCGTAGCTCCCCTTCACGTAAGACTAAGTACACACACACATACACACTCGCACACATACACAGAGAGAGAGGGGGGGGGGTTTGTAGTGCTCGTGTAAAGGTTTCGTGCGATGGGCGAACGTACGCAAGGGCAATAAAGATTGGGCGTACGTGCCCTACCCACGACACTGTGCACGTATTAAGGCAGATTCGCGCGCGCGTGTGTGTGTGTGCGTGTGCGTGTGTGTGTGTATTTCTACATATGTATACATGCCATATACATATATACACACACACACACACACACATATATATATATATATATATATATATATATATATATATATATATATATATATGTGTGTGTGTGTGTGTGTGTGTGTGTGTGTGTGTGGGTGGGTGTCTGTTTGTGTGTGAGTGTGTATTATTTGTAATGTACTCGTGAGCCCTCCCCACCTTGGCTTCTGCCTCAGACTTGTAATCACGTTTTTATTCGACTATTTTTCAAAGTTCTTCTTCAGTCTCTCTCAGTCTCTTTCCCGTGACCTATCATAAAAACGGAGTTAATTTCGTTAACATCTTTCAGCGTTCTGAACACAACAGTTCCCTCATTCTTTGCCTATTGCAATGAAGCGAGATCTGGCTGTTGCTGTTTTTTGTAACCTTTCCTTATACGGTCTGTCGGCTAGACTCTTGATATATTCTGGTTCTTGTTCTTTGTATTCTCTCCATCTTCCTTGTGTACTGTTTTCCTTCGTGGTGACCACGCCGCCGCCGCTGCTGCTGCTGCACATTCCAATCCAGGACGGATCAGGTTTTTTTTTTTTTTTCCCCGTAGAGTGGAACGTCAAACTCAGTATTCCTCAGCAGTTTGTATGTAAATAAATAAATAAATTTGAAAGTGTCATAGAGCTTCATCTGCTACACAGCACGCTCAAACGTCAAGAAACATAAGAGAAGATACACTTTATTAATACGTTTATAAACGATCATGAACGTTGGTCAGACTGATGTAAACGGGGACAACTTTTGACGAATTGGAACCTTGAATGAAAACCTCATCTGACGTCATTGTGACCTTGATTTTTGACCTTACATACCAGTGGTTAACCTTTTTCATTGCCCTTGACATCTCAAAAAGTCTTGTGCCCCTTTCCAATACAAACGCAATGCAAACATATGAAAAGAATTAGTGATACAAACTTTGCTTTGCTTTCTCATAGTAAATATAGAGTACCATTGTACTGGTACTATCATGTATCGTACCCCCAAGGTTTAAAATTTCGTAACCCCCAAGTTAAGAACATTCTAGATCTAGGAAAATTGGTAGACTTCATTCTAGGAATCAATTTCATATGGTACTATTGTATGGATATGATCAAAACAAATTAATAGGCCAAAACGTGCGTGACAACCATACAGACACATAAGAACATAAGAATGAAGGAGACTGCAAGAGACCATAAGGCCTACACTACACACACACAAACCTCTAACAGAACTAAGTAACATAATTGTACTTTCAACAACTAATAAATACATATGTAAATAGATTAATAAATAATAATGGTAATGTGTAGTGTGTGATTCACCATGGTCTTGGATCACGTGTTGGCTCGTGATCGACAGCCACTTCCCTCCCGGAAGAGAGCTCAGAACTCATGTATGACTGATCTATGGGTAATGCTGTGACCTTACATGCACGCACACACCCAACTCCCAGACCACGAGAGTTGGAGTAACAACTCGCAGCGCAGCGATACTGAAATTATTTCAGCCGTGGGAGGGATTCGAACCCGGACCGCCGTAGTGGCTGCCGGGAACTCTACCAATTGCGCCACTGAGCCGTGTGTGTGTGTGAAACTCACCACGGTCTTGGATAACATGTTGGACTCGTGATCGACAGCTATTACCCTCCCGGATAAGATCTCAGAGTTCATATATAGCCTCTATGGGTAATGTTGTGACCTTACACACACACACACACACACACACACACACACACACACACACACACACACACACACACACACACACACACAATTCTTTGTCCATCAAAGCTGGAGTACCGGCTCGCAGTGCAGCAATGTTGAAATATTCAGCCTTGGACGAGACTCGATCTCAGATCGCCGAATTATATATATATAAAAAAAAGTGGAGGAGTACAGTACCACTACGCCACCGAGCCGCGCGCGCGTGTATAGAGCAGCCACTAGACCTACTTTCACTGTGCTACCAAAAACTCCCATTGGGAACCAGACGCTCCCATGCCAGTCTAGCTAACCACTGTATTAAGTGGACACTAACAATTAGAACCGTGACTCATATCTGTAAACTAATGAGAATTCTGTGCTTGTGGGAACCCAGGGCTTAATGGTCAGGGCTCCTTATATGGATGCAGGATGTGTAGGGCGTCTGTACTTAGCCAAGTCATTTCCATTTGGCCAACTTCCATTTCGCCAAAGTACTATTTGGCCAAATTGCGTTTCGGTAAAAATAAAAGCAATTATCATTTTCCATTTCGCCAAATTCCGATTTCGCTAAAAACACCAAACCGAGTAACACAGCATAACGTAATACAACCTAAGCTAACAGAGTTTGGTAAATCAATCTTCAACACGTAATTTAACAAAAGGAAAGATACTGTTCACAGGATGGTGCTGCATTGCTTTGGCATCGAGATTTGATCGAGAAAGGAATCGACATGACGTCATGTCGCTCTTAAACGTTCTGTACAAAACGACATGACGTCACTCCAGCTGTTCATATTCCCTTTCCCTTTCACTTATGATAATCAATCCCACGTACACCACCTTATCTCATTATTCAATTATGATCTCAGAGCGATATCATTGTTCTCCAAGGATACAATCGTTGGTGAATTATCATGACGAACAATGACGTCACTTCTAGGCCCAGCTTTCTGCGGCTCTCGTACAGATTTTCTGTACTTGGTGTTGTGGTAAACATGAACTTAACGTTAAGATATCCTTAATCTCTCGACTGTCATTCTGACCACAGACCTCTCCCTCCACCTCTCCCATTACCATCACACGCATAGGCACAAGGCACATAAGAGTATAATGTGGAAAAGTTGAATATTATAGGTGTTTTTTCTATTCTTTTGTATTTTTCTCGATTTCTTTTTAGGGGGGAGGAGTTGGGGAGGAAGGGAGGGAATAATTTAGTAAATCATAGTTAAAAAAAAATAAAGACAATTGCCACTCGGCACAAAAGGGGTTGACGGGTTGGGTGCTACGGCATTTAATAAAAAGGCCTGGCTGCAATAGACGTGTAAAAATATAAGTAGAAAAAAAATAAAATAAAAATATGCCACCAGCTAAGGCAAGGGTAGCCCTTCCCAGTCCAACAGCACGACACACACCATCACACTTGCACCTGCCATCTCAATCTCGATTTTTTTTTTATTTATCTTTTCATGTATTCACTTATAAATTTACTCACATATTAGCCTGTGTTTTGTCTGTTTGTTTATCAGTTTGTCTTTCCATATAATATATCTATTCAATCGACTATTCACATGTTTCATTATTAATTTAGTTATTCGCCTATTCACCTGTTTTATTAATTCATTTATTTATTAATAATCTATTTACCTATTTATTTATATACTTGTTTATTTGTATAATCATTTATTTGTTGTATCTATTTTTGTTTGCAAAACGTCAAGGAGTTTTGGTAGGTTGGATGAAGCAGACAAGGTAGGGTTTAGTTTAGTTAGGTATGGCCGAGTTTGATTAGGTTAGCTTTGGTTGGTTAGGCCTGGTTGGTTTACAATAGGTGATCTTAAAAAGTTAATAACGACATTGGAAATCGAGTGAAATTATTTTCAATAGATATTTTCAGGTCAGCTGAGATATAATGAATTGATGAAAAACATAATTATGATTTTTTCAAAAAGAGAAAGAAATAGAGGTAGGAGGAGAGGGAGGGAGGGAGGGAGGGAGGGAGGGAGAGAGAGAGAGAGAGAGAGAGAGAGAGAGAGAGAGAGAGAGAGAGAGAGAGAAAGAAAGAGAGAGAGGGAGAGAGAGAGAGAGAGAGAGACGGGAGTTGCGCAACTTTCCCCCCTATTAGCGTGGCTGGCGTCAGACTATTTGATTCAAGCCCGCGTGACGGGACCATCACCCCGGTGCTGCGGCGGGGAAGGGTGGGGGGTGGGGGTGGGGGGAGGATGAGGTGCCTCTGAAAGGGGAAAGTGGCACAGCTGGGAGAAAGTAAACAAGAGGGTCTTTCTTTTAATATCGAAGCCGGCTGCAATCAAAGCATAAGAAGAAATAGAAAAAAGAGTAAGAAATTGAAGAAAGAAGACGACGACGAACAAGAGAGAAGAGGAAGACGAAGAAAATTAAGATGATGAATAAGAAAGGAGAGGAAGGAGATAAGGGAGGATAATGAAGACGAAGAAGAAGAGGATAAAGAGGAAAAGAAAAGAAGAAAAATAAAAAAGAACAAGATGAGGATAGGAAGAGGATAGGAGGAGGAGGAAAAGATGGGATGAAAGTAGACGCAGCTGTGTAGGAAGGAAGGAAGGAAGGTGAAGGAGAAGAGGAGGAGGAGGAGGCGAATGAAGAGGCGCAGGAGGAGGAGGGGGAAGAAAGAAGGAAACAGGGGAAAAAAGTAAAATAAGAAGAAAAAGAGGAAAAATAGGAAAAAAAGAAAAAAACGAATAAAAGATCAAGAAACAAAGAAAATAAGAAAGAGGAAGAATGGAGACGAAATGAATTTTTTTTTATAAAGAAAGCAGTGGACGAGAGGGCAGTAGAAAACGAAAAAGGGAAGGAAGGAAAGTGAGAGAAACGAACTATGGCAGAGAACTGAGGACGACGTTATGTTCGTAGACGAAATGAATAAAACCACCTGACCAGTATAAAAAAAAAAATGAAAATCACTCTTCATACCTGATGCCAGACTGAACAGCCGAAATCCTGAATGGTCTTACCCTCAGTTGAATAAAATCGCCTGGCGGCATCTAGAATCAACGCAGCGATGGGGGATGGGTGGGAGCAACAGTTAACAAGGGTTTGGTGTGGGGGTGGGGGGGTAGACCTGCTAAGGACCCACATCTGTCGCCGAGATAACCACCATCTCTCCAACTTGAATGCCACCGGTCTATTCTAAGGCTACACTTGGCTGTACTAGTCCCCTCTACCACCACCACCACCACCACCATCAATTACAGCGTCATCATACGCCCCTACTGCGAGCCCACCAAGAGTATCACTCGTACGCACCTCGGCGTAACATTTGGTACACGTACACTAATACCACCGTATCCAGCGCCTGTGATGATGATAATGATGAATATAGTGATGGTCATGATAAATAATGATAGGTGGAATGGTAAGTACATATTACCTTTCGTTTAAGTATAAAGATGAAAATGTTTAAGTTTGCTAAAGTTCGAAGTTGTCATCATCTTCAACCTACTCGTCCCATCCCCCACACCCACGCACCTTCACCCACATTCTTGCAGCCCACGACTTCCTCGCCCACCCACTCACTATCACTGCACCCACTGCCCTAACATCCGCTGTCTCTTCCACCATCTCTCCACCTCTCCCCCAACTCACGCCTTCACCATACTAAGATCGATGACGTCACTGCTTGCAGGCTTTGATTGCTTTCACTGTGCATACAAATCCGCATTTCAGATCGCCCCCATTTCGCGCTGATCGTAGAAAATAAACATTTTCTCTATATCTTTAAGTTAATACACACTGAAATAATGCCCAGCTGCTGGCTGCTGCAGTGACAGAAAAGGAAACAAAAGTATGAAGGTCAGTAAAGATGCCTGACGGGTCCCCTTCCCGCCAAACGCCATGCGGGCCACACGGTAATTCACTCGCTTCAATCTACCGTTATTCATTTCAATCATTCATCCATTGTTATTATTATGAACCACTGCACAAGGAAATAGATACACGAAGAATGACATAGAGGCTGTTATTTCTACAGGATACATAAGTGGCCTGTACAAAACCAATGCTATTTCACCAGAAGCTGAAAAAACAAGTGTAGCGAAGCAGTGCGCGTCATTTGGATCGCACCATTTACTCAATCGCGCGCTGAAGTTCAAATGTAAGACTTATAAATAGGTATGCTGATACCGGCACACTGTGCTTCGCGTCATTCTGGTAAAGCAAGCTACTGGATTCTCTCAGTCTGATGCCTTGTAAGGTGCAAGGTGGTGAGACAAGATCAGATTCTGCTAGGGCTGGTTGGAACAAATAGACTGACAATGGGATGATTTGTCCTGCAGTAGACTGAATATGGCTCCAAATAATGATAGATGTGCAAGATATGTATGTATGTGTACATACATATATATGTTTATATATGTATATATATATATATATATATATATATATATATACTGTATATATACATATATATGTATATATATATATATATATATATATATATATATATATATATATGTATATATATATATATATATAAGATTTTTCATAGGGAGAAAATGTCTGCGAAACTAGTTAGGAATAAACTCACACTATGACTCATGTGTTTCTTATTCCCACTCAGATTATACTGTACGTATGTATATGTTTACATACATACATACATATACATACATATATATATATATATATATATATATATGTGTGTGTGTGTGTGTGTGTGTGTGTGTGTATGTGTGTGTGTGTGTGTGTGTATAAAGTATATACCTGTTCAAGATTTCTGAGTATCTACTCAGCTCTTTCCTACAAACCTGTTTTATGGACCTGGCAAACACGTATGTGCAAATTGATGGCGTTGCCATGGGTTCCCGACTGGGAGTGTTGTGGAGCATCTTCGACGTGGGTCCAACCGAAGAGAAAATGTTTTCTCACCACCCAGAACTCAAACATTCTAACTAAACAAGATACGCTGATGCTCCTCAAGGATGCACGATCAAACGGAAAATATATGAGTGTTGGTTGGATGCATGCATTGGTTGGGCACATTCCTTTTATGGGGGAAAAGCCTTTTGCTATATGTATGTACACTTATGACACATTTGCCAGTGCTGACAACGGAGATGTTCTTCAGTTCACAGAAGTGTTCAAGGAAAAAGTTCCGCAATGCAACACATGAACTAGAGGCTCGAGGTGAATAACAAACTCCATGACCCTGTTGTACATAGCTCGAGCTCTTGATTTAAGGGATTTTAGTCAAATCCCTACTGACCAGTCATGCGACATTCTATTACGACTGATGACTAACCTCCACTAAAAAAAAAAAAAAGAAAAGAAAAAATTAAAACTTGCTCACTGGCTACAGCGTCTTTCGTACACAAGTACCCTTTCATTGTTTTCGAATTTTCTTCCTCTCCTTGAGACCTATGGCGTGAAAGCGGGTGGCCTGACCTAGACGGTCAAAATCCCTATTCAAGACCAAATTACATCTGAAGATGGTGGAGGAAGGCCACGAGACGTCTCCAATGAACAAACTATGGATTGTGCTTGTCTACCGAGTATATGCCCTGAATTACGAAGATCGTACCACCGCAAGACCACGGAAAAAATGCAACTATAACAAGGATGTAACTGCTGTCGAGATTGAAATAACACACGCACACACATATACACCTGCATGTATCCACACGGTTTGTGCAGTGGGCATGTGCATTTGTATATTGTACATATACTCACGCACAATTAGTGTGTGTGTGTGTGTGTGTGTGTGTGTGTGTGTGTGTGTGTGTGTGTGTGTGATCATCATTACCCATAGCTCGGATCATTTTTGAAGGTTGAGCTCTCACCCGCGAGAGTAATAGCTGTCGATCACGACTCGAAGACGTGATCCAAGACTGCGGTGAATCGTTTTAGTCCCGGGTGCACGAGAAGGAACCCAAGGCAGCCAATTGGAGGACCCTTGCCTCTGAATGGAAGGTCGACATGACACCTAATTGTAAATATCCTACACAGCAAACGCTCCTACCCATGTGCACGCCTCCTCCTCCTCCTCCTCAGCCCCTCCCACTACCTCCTCCTCCTCACCGTCCTCCTTTAGCAATGATCTCCCTTTCCTCCTTTCCTCTACCCTCCTCCCACTCCCCCCTCCTTCCCTCCCCTCCCCACACGCCCACACCCCAACGGCCAAGTCGTCTTACTTTTTTTTTCCGACACGCCTCATCAGTTCTCACACCATTTTCATTTCTTTGTTTTTTTTCGTAATTCTTTCTCCTTCCTTTATTCACTTTCTTCATTATCAACCTTTCTTTCTCATAAAACACCTTCATCCTTTCATCACACCGATGACGTCACCATCACCAGCCAATGGGTAGCAGTGGTGGTGGAACTATCCTTTTCATTATTGGACTCTTGGGAAGCAAGTTAACTCATCCCAATTAACTTGCATAGTTTTATTCTGGCTGACGCCAAACTGACTCAGTTGCCTGGTAACCCGGTAGTTAACGAACAGAGTTAATCTTTCGCGATTAAACCCTTTTCGTTCCAGTCAAACTGTGCAGGCAATTGTTGTAACCAGCGCTTCTATCCGCGATGGCAATATCAATACGAATGGGAATCGTGAAGATGTTTTATTTTATCTTTTATCTTCCTAACCGTATAGCCAATGAATAATAATAAAAAAAAAAAAAATGGCGAGGCAGCTGTGCGATGTAGTATGGTTCATATTTTTAAGATTCATTTAGATCTACACTTAAGCAAAATGCTGTAATGCCTGGCAATTGTTAGCTTTTTTGCGTGTTCATTTAACTATTCTTAGCATCCGACCTAGTTATGGACCAAAAGGTCTCCTGTCCGTATGATCTTCCTTTGTAATACTTCAAGGTTAGTTCCCAGTCTTTAAACAATGTTACGTGGATTAGGTCCGTAGGGGTTTCTTTAAAGTCATTCCCACTCAATCATGGACTGTATAAATTGTATTCAGTCGCTACCCCACCCCCATACAGGTGAACTGCAGAGTTGAAATGGATTAATATAAGTGGATCAAATATATAGCAATTCATAAGATTCCTTTCGACCGCGGTGGTTTAGTCTGCGTAATCAAAATGCATCGGATAATATTAGGAATTTTACCTAAATATTCCGTCCGCCATGACATGAATTATACACAATGAATATTTTAATGCTTTGTACAAGTTATGCAAAGAATGTTACATATAAATACTTTTTTACAATATAAGGGCTATCCTTGTATGTGACGACAATATTTACAATATACAGTTTTGATTATAATTGACACATATAATTATTTGACCGAGATTAGCAATTTAATTTAAAACAATTCTATATGCGTTAAGGGGATATGCAGTTGTGGCGTGTTGCAGGCGGTCAAGCAAACGCGTTTTCTTCCCATGAAGCCAGTCCGTGGGTAAGGTCGAAGCTGCAACGGAAACGTGCCCCTCGCCAACGCAACACGAGATGTTCTCAAATACAAAAAGTAAATCTCCCGCTCTTCCACCGGAAGCAGAGTCGACGCCTTACAGCGTGGAAAGAAGAAAATTGATATTAAAAACAACGAGCGCGACCTTGGATATCAACGAAGTGCAAAGCAAATACATGTGCATGCACGCACTCACGCACTAACACACACACACAACATAAACACGCACATACACAGACATAGGCATGCGCGCACGCACACACATAGACATAAGCATGCGCGCACGCACACATATACATTTGCATGCACGCACGCACACACATTTATTTGGAAATAAGTATGATTAATTACAGAGTAAGAAGGTACCCCACAATAATGTAAATGCACACGCTTTCTTGGTGTAGTGGACAGCGTCTCAGCATACCACTTCCACAATGCCGAGTAAAGCTTTTGATGCTATCCCCCGCCACAACCTAACAAATAAAATATATAACACAGACATGCACAATAACACCAAAAGATGGCTGGCCAATTATCTGGCAGGCAGGAATGCTCATGTGTCATATAATGGCCAATCATCGCACATCAGAAACATTAAGAACGGAGTACCACAGGGCTCAGTTCTATCCCCCACATTATTTAATCTATACATGCATGACTTACCCACACCAGACACCTCAGAAATACAAATCTCTTCCTACGCAGACGACATAACAATCACATGCACACA
>NC_134782.1:23324462-23331962 GCF_046742065.1 Oratosquilla oratoria
TTCACTATTTTGTTTCAGTTTAGGTTCATCGTTCCTAGTTTTCATTTCTAGATCGCAGCAACTTTTATATTTTTTATGCAGTTCTGTTTCTTGCGTGAAACAGAATCAAGTTGAAACTCGATCGAGAGACAGCGCATGCGCAACGTGCCAAGAACCCAAACAACCTGACAAATGTTTACGTACCACAAATAGACACATCAACCCTGTTCCATATCAGAACTGAATAAAACCGCGTGGCGGCAGATTTAATAAACTATTAAATTTGTGAAATGCACCCAAAGGGTTGATATAATCCGTACAACACTTTTCGACGAGAGTAAATCTGGTCCAGAGAATTGTAAGAACGCAGCAAATATGATCATACGCAGTGTCTGTATACTTCTTATACACCTTGGCGTTGGCTCGGCTGTTCGCAATTGTATTCGTGTTTGTGTTTCTACTCCAAGCATCTTTTCTTGCTTGAAGTGAAACCTTAGCACATAATGTAATTCATCCTGAGGCGATGAAGAAGTTCTCTTGAGTTTTATCCACTTACATTCGATAGCGCCATTGTGGTTCTCACAATCCCGTATGGAGTTTGGACTGCGTAAGTTTTATGCAGCCGATATTTTAAGAACTTTAGTGACATCCCTGCAGGCCAAGTACACTCGGCATACTTTTAGAATTGGAGAATAATATTCACTGGTGACTTCCATAATAAGTATTAAAAGTCGAAAATAGACGCCAGAGGGTACGTCAACAGGCTCATACAGGCATGAGCCTGTCTTCCCGCGCGGGTGTTTTATTTAGCAAATGACGCTTGCAGTGCAAAAACAAACATGCCATACATTGACACTCCGAGACGTAGCAGAAAAATATCGGCCTGTCAGCAAGGAAATCAAACTTCACTTCTTTCTCGGCAACAAGCACCATTTGGCACTCAAACGTCTGTGGAGTAAAGACGAAGATATTGGTTCGTAGCTCTGTAAGGCATTCCTACATGCACTTGTCTCGGCAAAAACAGATTTATGTTTTTACAGCGCGCGCAGGTAAGGAGCCAAGAATAAAAAGAAGCCCTTTGCCTCCGTGATCTATACAAAGGTCCTTCTATGCAACATGCAAAGGCATGCCTGACTGACGTTAAGTGCCGCATTTGATATAGTGCACACAACTGCAGCAAGGTACAGCATTCAGACGAAGACCTTGTAAAAGATCACGTCCACTCCATTTACATGCTTGATTAGCAAAAGATACCCGTCCTCAGAACCGTCTGGTTTGAATTATCCAATAGCGTTAAAACCACCTTAACCTTGTTATATGATGTTCTTCTATTTTGCCATCATCGTATATTTTCCTAATCTGCCTTCCTCAGGACCCTTTGGTGAAAATTATGTTAACCTCCCTTTGCAACGTTTAAAAATGAAAAGCATGTCGACAAAGGATCTTGCGAACTCTAACGAAGTTGGGAATGTAAACTAGTAAATAAGTAAATGCACAAGCAAATTAATAAATCCATAAATAGACATGTATATATACATACATACATACATACATACATATATATATATATATATATATATATATTTACACACACATATTATACACATATTTATACATATATACATTATATATATATATATATATATATATATATATAT
Source organism: Oratosquilla oratoria (assembly GCF_046742065.1). NCBI lineage: Eukaryota > Metazoa > Arthropoda > Malacostraca > Stomatopoda > Squillidae > Oratosquilla > Oratosquilla oratoria. The sequence goes on from NC_134782.1 coordinate 23,326,100, forward strand.
ATATATATATATATATATATACATTATAAACTGGGCTCTGGTGAGTTTTCGATTAAGATTTTCTACTGAAGATATTTCTAGCAGGTTGAGGTAAAGAAAGAAATTACCGGTAGAGCAAGTAACAAGACGTTTTACTTATCACAGCATTTTCAATTGTAAAAGATACAAAGGAAGTAAGAATAAAAAGGCAGAAAGTAACCACCGGAAAAGTGGTATATATAAATACTGGGAGATCACATACGTGACTGGTATGTGTGTCTATATATATATATATATATATATATATATATATATATATATATATATATATATATATATATATATATATATATATATATATCCGTGTGTGCCACAGTAATCAAAGTACATAAATACAGACATAATTATGTAAATAAGGAGAGCAAACTCAAGTAAAGTATTCTGTAGATGATGCGCGGAAGAAAACGTAAGCGCATAGAGCTGCACGACGCATAAATAAAGATGACTACCTGAACGTCAAGCTTGTTGCATGCACTATGCATACTTACACAGCAAATGCAGATTACAGAGCACTGCTGCTGACTACCTGGATAACGCTGACGTCAAACTGCCGTGTTTCAGCCCACAAATACGGATTAAAGTGTTGATGTTTCTGTGGCTTAAAGTTGTTTAAAGATGTGTCCGTGGTTAACTTCTTTTAAATGTCGGTTTTCCCCTATTTCAACTATTTCAAGCGTCCTCATTTCCCACTTCATATGAAAAAACAAACACTTGCATAATAGCACCAATAACTTAATACACAAATAATAAATCATAACTTCCTTTCTTTTGATGCAACTTGAACGCAACATTGACTTCCGTAGTAATGAAAATGATGATACACAAGTATCATATTAAAAAAAATTCCTATAGACATTGGGTGGGACAAGTCATTTTTCTCTCTTCATTTCTCCTGGAAAAGTAAAATACCTGAAATCATGAAGTTTCAGCACCCCAGGAGGTATTCATTCCCACCCACCCCACCCCCGATTGATCCTTAGGAGGTAATCTTAGCCCATTCCTTACCGGATGGCACTTTTCCTGTCGCCAGCTATTTTATTCACTTGCTAGTCACTACTAGACAAGGCTGTACACGCATTATGGGCAGAGGTGACAGACAAAGATACAGGAAAACGTCTTGCCCAGGCTCTCTATTTCACTTCTAGTTCAACACACCAATGCCTGTTGCTGCATTAATGACAATAATCATGGTGTCAAGTCACGTCTGACATTGCTGTCGATTTTTTTTTCTTACGAAGATTGCAAATGCTACATAACGTCACGTTGCTTACGGCAACACTCCTCCCTCCTATGAACCCGACTTGACCTCACTGCTAGTCAACAAACGTTCAACATCATAAAGTACAACTTTCACAATAATAAACATACAAGGGGCATCACGACAGTGTTCCCCTTCCCTTCCAAGATAAAATAATCTCCCTTAGAAGGAGGTCAACGTACCTGTGAGTGTGAGGAAGTGAATTTTCCAGCGAGGCCACATGATTCAATGGACTGCTCCCGCCCCGATGCCCTACGCACAACCTTCTCTTAGCGTGGCTCGGCCAGCACTACCCGTTCAGTGCTGCCAGATTGAGTTGCCTATTTCACCCTAAATTCACCCACATTACCCTGTTTGCTTAGTTCGTCAAGAACTTGCAAAGTTGAAAATCAAACATCACTCTATACATGCCATTCTATCGAGAAACAGGATCTTCGGACTGTCTTGGTTTTCATATTGAGAAAGCATCGCAGCTTCTGTACATATTTAATCTTACCGATCCATTGATTGAATCTCGCAAAGCTTTGAATCCTCATTTTATTTTGATAAAAACCATCCCTTCTATTGCCATATTAGCATCAAAGTTTTCAAATCTTGTCTTTGAGAATGACTTAAGTATCATTGATACTGACTGACGTTTACTACGGAACACGGAAAAGAACGTTCAGAAAATATTTACTTATTGCTACATATATGATGTACCAGAAATAATTTTCACCGTAAAACCAAGTATTATGTTAATTCATATGCTGCTAGTTGGTCATTTTGAGCTACTGGTCAAAATATGTTACTTGTCGGTCTACTGGTAAGAATCGTCCGTTCGGGGCGGGTTGTCGGCAGAAAAAGACATTTCTTTACTTATTTCTACATATATGATATAGCAAAAATAAAATTCACAACAAAAAAACAGGCATTAGGTTAATCTCTATGCTGCTTATCGATCATTTTGAATTAACTGTCGATCCAAATATGTTACTTGTCGGTCCTTAGTATGACTGGAGCGACAATAATGTTTGGAAAATTGGATAGAAGTAAAGAGTAAGAAAGCTGACGGACCCGTTTCCATTAGTGGGAAACTTCATGGCAACATGAGTGAATAGCCGTGTAAGTACACGCGAGTACTACACTTTATACTATTCCATTACTGTGCACATTATGGCAGTATTTCTTACATATATATGGTCTTGATGAATGAAATATTAACAAAGAGGGTAACTTTAAACGAACCTTCAGAATCCTTCTCCCGTCTCTTACTTAAATGGCTAAATTTCTGTGGGTTTTACAGTGAGAAAATTTCCCTAGATTTCTATTTTTTCATATTTGTACCCTGTTACCTAATACTTTTCAAATTACCCTAACACAGGGTAATTATCCTGCAGCTGGCAGCACTGGAGTAACCGGCCGGCCCATCCCAAGACGCTGACGTTCATTCGTAATCTTCTCAGCTCAGACCTTCGCAGCATACTGTTCTGCTGGTTGTACATCCAGTTTGCTCAGCAATCACGTTCTACTCACTGGTCAAGAAATATTTTTGCTTTACTAACACATCTGTAGCCTTATCTTTTATCAAGAATCACTTGTTTGAATAAATTAATGATAACAGAATAAAGAATAGAGTCAGCTAGACATAGTTTAATCAGTTTGACCGTGTCAGACACGATGAGTGATATTTAGTTTTTCCCAAACTCATTAAACACAAAGTGGATTTTTCAACTGGAAGTTGTGTGCATAGAGAATTGACATAATATTGCCAATTTGATATAAAGATTACCAACGAAGACTCGTAACTCTCAGTCCAGTTTCTAATAATACAGTACCTCATATTCATAAAAATGGTGAAAGAAACAAGAAAAAACGAGGAAGTGATGGATTTTTTTTTGTCAGATGGTCATTTGTTACTTGACAGGGATTGGGGGCATTTAGAACCACTAAGAAATGAGAAATCAAATGTGCCACTTGTTTGTCAGAGGCATTATAGATGCAATACACAGCGAGTACCGCATGTGAACAAAGTATGTCTTTAGCAATATATATAATCAGCGCTTCTATCCTTGTAAGCAACATCGCACAGGGGAGGTGAAGTCATAAAGGTGGGAAAGGACAACAGAGCAGATGGTAGAAATTAAAAGTGACCAGCATTATTTTTAGCGGAGACCAGCTTCCAACCATAAAAGAATGCTGAGCGATTTGCTCCGCAGAGATGTCACCAAAATCACTAAAAAAAAATTATCGTCAACATAAAGCATGCAATAAATAATCCATACGGGGTGTGGAAAAAGGATAGATAAGACAACATTTGAAGCAAAATATCCTTATATTCAGTGGAGGTCTAAAGGTCAACAGTAAGGTCGAGAGATCAAGCGTGTGAATCAGAAGAGTAAAGGTTGGGAAATCCTTCGGACAGCCAAGTACTGACGTAACCGCGGGAAAATAGAAGGCAAATTAAAACGAAAGTATTACTGTTAAAGAAAACCCCATGATAACTGGCACCGCAATGTCCTTATTTTCTCATCATGAGAGGAGGTATGTATATATATGTACATATATATATATATATATATATATATATATATATATATATATATATATATATATATATATATATATTATACATACATATATATACATCACACTAGCACCACAGTCGAAAGAAAGAGTTGAATAAGCGAATCTATATATTTCGATTGCTAACTGCAATCCTCTTCAGTAGTACAAGGTGGGAGGAGAGTTCTATCTTCAACAGCAACCTCTTACAAAGTAAAAGGAACTGGGGCTGGAGTAAATATCACTACCCTCACTCGTTCGTGACTGAGGATGACCAAAGGTTGGGTCAGGGGAAGGTGGAGGATACCTGTTCACAATCTGTTTTGTAATGAATAGTCCTGATATTATGTATGGGGTCTATCTGCAAAATCATAGGAAGAGTTCGTGAATAATCCCTAACCTAACCATACCACATCTAACTTTAACCCTTAACCCTAACCAAAATATTTTTTTTTAAATGAAATATAGTTATCCAAGTATCTGGAGTGATAGGATATCAGAATATATATGGTTATGGGGGTCTATCTCCAAAACCCTAGGAGGAGTTCGTGAACAAACAAACAAACAGACAGACAGACAGACAGACAGACAAATGAAAGATAGTTATCCAAGTATCTTGGGTTATAAGGTTTCAGAATATATATGGTTATAGGGGTCTATCTGCAAAAACCTAGGAGGAGTTCGTGAATAATCCCTAACCTAACCATACCCCACCTAACTTTAACCCTTAACCCTAACTTTTTTCTTTCTTTTTTGGAAATAAAATATAGTTATCTAAGTACCTGGAGTGATAGGGTATCAGAATATATATGGTTATGGGGATCTATCTCCAAAACCTTAGGACGAGTTCGTGAACAGAGGCTACTACTTTATTATAGTATATATATATATATATATATATATATATATATATATATATATATACACACACATATATATATATATATATACATATACATACATATGTATGTATATATGTATATATATATATATATATATGTATATATATATGTATGTATATATATATATATATATATATATATATATGTATATATATATATATATGCGTGTGTACGTGTGTGTTTGTGTGCTTACCTAGTTGTATTCCGGGAAAAGAGCTATGCTCGTAGTGACCCGCTTTTGTTTTTTTCAGCATCCAGTTTGATCTTAAATTCTTGTATAGTTTTTGCACTCACTGTTTCTTCATTCAGTTTGTTCCAGATATCTATCACTCTGTGTGGGAAGCTATTCTTTTTCAGATCTCTTCTGTAACTATCCTTTTTTAAGTTTCTTTTCGTGTCCTCTTGTTTTTCTCCTATCCCACTTTAGTAAATCATCTCTATCAAGGACTTCCATCACTTTCATAATTCTGTAGATGGTTAGTAGGTCTCCTCTTTCTCTTCTTTGTTCCAGGGTTGGTAGTTCGAGTTTGTCCAGTCTTTCTTCGTATGTCAATTTGGAGTGTTGGCGCCATCTTTGTCATTACACTTTGAATTCTTTCTAATTTCTTTATGTTCTTTTTAGTACTACGTGTCCATAGTGTCGATGCGTACTCCAATTTTGGTCTTATCAATGTAACTAATGTTTTCTTTACCATTTCTTCATCAGTGTAATCAAAGGCCACTTTCATTGATCTTAGTAAATTGAAAGTTTCTCCGACTAATTTGTTGATATGTTTGTCCGGTGCTATGCCATTGGTGATACTTACTCCTAGGTCCCTTTCCGAGTTTTATATATATATATATATATATATATATATATATATATATATATATATATATATATATATATATATATGTATATATATATATATATATATATATATGTATATATATATATATATATATATATATATATATATATATATATATATATATATATATATATATATATATATATATATATATTCCTTTTTATGGGAGGACAGTTTGGGATTTTGGACGGCGTGCCCTTCCTGCCACCTCGCGTTACTTGGGATTCGACCCGCCTCCCTCCCGGAAGTGCAGCAGCTCTCACACACCC
>NC_134782.1:23339462-23389462 GCF_046742065.1 Oratosquilla oratoria
TATGCCTTTCATGATTCTGTAAATAGCTATCAAATCTCCTCTCTCTCTTCTTTGCTCTAGTGTCTGTAGTTCAAGTTTTGCTAGTCTCTCTTCATATGATAGTTTTGAGAGTGTTGGTGCCAATTTTGTAATTGCTCTTTGTATTCTTTCAAGTTTTTTTTATACATTTTTTTGTACTTGGTGACCATATCGTTGCTGCATATTCCAGTCTTGGTCTTATCAGAGTGATTAGAAATTTCTTCACCATTTCTTCATCCAGGTATGTAAATGCCACTTTGATTGTTCTTATTAAGTTATAAGTTTCTCCAAAAATCTCATTTATATGTTTCTCAGATGACATATTATTCATAACAATGACTCCCAGGTCCTTCTCATTTTCTACTTTTTTTATTCCTTCTTCTCCCAATTTATATGATCCTGTTATTCTGTTTTTGCTTTCTCCAAATTCCATTATACTACACTTTTTTGTATTGAACTCCATCTCCCACTCCCTATTTCATTCCCATACTTTATTTAGATTACTCTGTTGTAACTCACAATCTTCTTCCGTGTTCACTTTTTTTAACAGTTTTGCATCATCTGCAAAGAAGCTCATTTAGCTTTCAATTCCTTAATCCATATCATTAATGTATATAGGAAACATAATTGGAGCCAGAACAGTTCCTTGAGTAACACCGCTTATTACTTCATCCCATTTTGAGTGTTTGTCTCTTATCACTACTCTCATTTTTCTTTCTTGCAAAAAGTCCTCCATCCATTTAAGCAGTTTGCTCTGTATTCCTCCTTCGGTTTCTAATTTCTTAAGCAACTTCTTATGTGGTACTTTGTCAAAAGCTTTTTTTAGATCTAGAAATGCACAATCAGCCCATCCATCTCTTTCTTGTATTATATCTATTAGCCTTGAATAGAAACATATTAAATTGGTGACGCATGATCGTCCTTGTCTGAATCCAAATTGCCTTGGATTTAGTACGTTTTTTTTTTTTTTTCTAAATATTTTACCCATCTAATTTTGAAAATTATTTCAAATTTTTTGCTATTGTACTTGTTAGAGAGACTGGTCTATAGTTGGTAGGTTCTTCTTTATTTCCTCCTTTATATATAGGTACTATATTTGCTTTTTTCCAATCTTCTGGGACTTTTCCTTCTTTCAAGGAACTGTTTATTATGCTATGTATTTTGTCTGCCAGTTCATTCCTGCATTCTTTCAAAATCCAGTTTGCTATTTCATCTGGTCCATGCGATTTTCTGACATCAAGATTACTCAAGTGTTTCAATATTTCATTCTTTGTTACTTCTATTTCTTTCATGGGGGGGGGACTTTCTCTTTCCATTCTTTCTCTTCAGGTTGTATGTTCTCCCTTGTAAACACTGATTTAAAATGCTTGTTCATAATTTCCGCCATTTCAATTTCCTCTGTGTATTCAACTCCTCCTTGTCTTAATTTCTCCAAATCTTGTTTGTTTTTCAGTTTGCTGTTTACAAATCTGTAAAATAGTTTTGGTTGATCTTTACATTTTTCTATGACATCTTTTTCATATTTTCTCTTTTCCTCTCTGCACGCTTGTACATATTCATTTCTATAACAAGTATATATTTTCCATTTTTCAGGTCTGTCTTTTTTCCATTTGGTCCAAGCTTTGTCTCTTTTGTCTTTTAACTCCCTACAACTTTTGTTGTACCAGCACTTTACATATTCTTTTTCTTGTTTTTGTCTTGGGACATACTTTTCCACTCTTTTTTTTTTTTTTATAAATTTTTGTCAAAATATTCCATTTCTCTTCCACTGTTGTTTCTTCTTTGTATATTCCTTCCCAGTTTTCTTTTTGAAAGAATTCTCTTATTTTATCAAAGTTTGTTTTTTCATACATCATTCTTCCTTTTCTATATTGTTCATTTCTTTTCATGTATTTTTCCTCATTTAGTTCTAGTTCAATCAATATGTGGTCACTTTTACTTATTGGTGTTTTATATTCAATCTTTTCTACTATTCTAGGTTCAGATGTGATTATTAGGTCTAGTCTCGATGGTTCTTCTTCATTTCTATACCTAGTGTTCTCCTGTATCCACTGCGTCATTGTATGGTCAATAATCATCTCGAGTAGAACATTTCCCCATGAGCCGTCTCCATCCTTTACTGTCATCTCTTCCCAGCAGACTTCTTTGCAATTAAAGTCACCCATCATTACTATTCTTCCTCCATCTTCCATTATCTTATTTAATGTTATCTTTGTGTCCTCTAACATCCTTTTATGTTCACTCTCTTCCCACGAGGCTGTTTTTGGAGGCACATAATTTATCACAAACATTCTGTTCTTCTTATCTCTGTCTTCCACTTCGATCATAATCATCTCTACTGTATTCTTTCCATATGTGAGACACCTCACGTTTATATCCTTCTTAGTCAGTAACATAACTCCACCCCCTTGCTTTGTCTCTCTGTTTCTAATCCAATAATTATATGCGTCATGCCCTACACTGTTGGGTGGTAGTGGACCTTTTAATTTCGTTTCTACAATTCCCATTATGTCTGGTTCTTTTTCCTTCAGATAATCATTCAGCTCATTCAATCCTGTAATTAATCCATCTGTGTTTGTGTAAGACACTCTTAGTTTTCTGCCACTTCCATTGTATTCTCTGTTTCCCTTTTGTTTTTCTCTAGTATTTCGAATTTCCTTACTTTCACATTCACCACTCTCCAATAGAACTTCTCTTTTTCTGACTCTGTTCTGTTCTCGTTTTTTCCTTAGCTTGTTGTCTTTTCGTTTTTTCCTCCTCTCTTTCCTCTTTATTCATTTCCCTTTTTATCCATACTTTTTATATTGTTCACTTGTTGCTAGTTTCCCTGTTTTGGATAAAATATTCTCTGCCGTCGTTTGTGACCTGAATTTAATCTTAATTTGTCTGGTCTTATCTGTACTATACTTTCCGAGTCTAAACTTCTCTTCAATTTGTTTCATGATTTCAGGTTCATCTTCCTGAACTAATTCTAGTAATCTGCTTACTTTTTCATTTTCCTCATTGATTCTTGTGGTTCTCTCTGGGTTGTGTTTCTCTTCCATTCCTAATATAATTATACATTTCTTTTTGTCTGCTAAGTCTCGTACTATATTCTCCTTATGTCTCATCACTTTAATAACCGAGTCTTCAGATTGTTCTTTCATTTGCTGTTTAATTATGTCAGTAAATGCAACTTTACTGTTTTCTTGGATTGTCTTCCAACCCTGTGCTTCTTTAGCTATGGCATCTTTGTTTGCTTTATTATTCCTCTTTAATTCTTCATTCTCCTCATTTACTTCTTTTAACTGTCTTTTTAGTTCTTCTATTTCCTTAGTTAAGTTTTTGTTCGCTTTCTCTAGTTCTTCCAATCTTTCAATCCTTTGCGCAATTTCTAACATTCTGCCGAACCTACTCTCCCAATGTTCGGTCATTTGTTCAAGTTTTTGTTCTAGTCTTGCCAGTCGGTTGGAGGTTGGTATCCCCCCCCCCTCATTAAATCCATGGAAATTATTATTCTCACCTTCTATTGTGCTGCTCATATCTATGTTTCTAATCTTTACATTTTTGTTAGACCCTTCATCGTCACTAAATTGATCCGGCCCGCGTTTGTTTACATGGCGTCTGCCTGCCTGGACCAAGTCCTCTCCTTCCTCATTTCCTTCCATTTCCCTCAATAATCCCTCCCCTTCTCCTTTTTCCTCACTTTCCCAGTACACCACGAGCAATCCCCTTCCCTGCAAATGCAATAGGTACTTCCTTTGCGTTGAGATCCACGAAAATTTCACTTTTTCTTCAGGACGTCAATCCTCGCCGTCTGTCCGACGTAAGTGTGGTGTGTGTGTGTGTGTGTGTGTATTTACCTAGTTGTATTTACCTAGTTGTATTTTACGGGAAGGGGAGCTATGCTCGTGAGGTCCCGTCTTCATATCTCATTTTATCTAAACTATTTTTAAATTCATGTATTGTTTTTGCACACACCACTTTCTCATCTAACTTGTTCCAACTGTCTATTGCTCTGTGAGGAAAGCTGTTCTTTTTCAAATCTCTTCTATAGTTGTCTTTTTTTATTTTCTTTCCGTGTCCTCTTGTATTTCTGTCATCCCATTTTATCAGATTCTCTCTATCAGTAATTTCTATGCCTTTCATGATTCTGTAAATAGCTATCAAATCTCCTCTCTCTCTTCTTTGCTCTAGTGTCTGTAGTTTAAGTTTTTGTAGTCTCTCTTCATATGATAGTTTTGAGAGTGTTGGTGCCAGTTTAGTAATTGCTCTTTGTATTCTTTCAAGTTTTTTTATACATTTTTTTGTACTTGGTGACCATATCGTTGCTGCATATTCCAATCTTGGTCTTATCAGGGTGACTAGGATTTTCCTCACCATTTCTTCATCCAGGTATGTAAATGCCACTTTGATTGTTCTTATTAAATTATAAGTTTCTCCAAAAATCTTATTTATATGTTTCTCAGGTGACATATTATTCATAACAATGACTCCCAGGTCCCTCTCATTTTCTACTCTTTTTATTCCTTCTTCTCCTAAATTATATGATCCTGTTATTCTGTTTTTGCTTTTTCCAAATTCCATTATACTACACTTTTTTGTATTGAACTCCATCTCCCACTTCCTACTCCATTCTTGTACTTTATTTAGATCTCTCTGTAGTGATTCACAATCTTCTTCAGTTTTCACTCTTTTCAGTAATTTTGCATCATCTGCAAAGAAGCTCATATAGCTTTCAATTCCTTCATCCATATCATTAATATATATAGCAAACATTATTGGGGCCAGAACTGTTCCCTGCGGGACACCGCTTATTACTTCATTCCATTTTGAGTGCTGATCTCTTATCACTACTCGCATTTTTCTTTCTTGCAAAAAGTCTTCCATCCAATTTAGCAATTTACCTTGTATTCCTCCTTCATATTCTAATTTCTTAAGCAACTTCTTATGTGGTACTTTGTCAAAAGCTTTTTTTAGGTCTAGAAATGCACAATCAGCCCATCCATCTCTTTCTTGTATTATATCTATTAGCCTTGAATAGAAACATATTAAATTGGTGACGCATGATCGTCCTTGTCTGAATCCAAATTGCCTTGGATTTAGTACGTTGTTTTTTTCCAAGTATTTTACCCATCTACTTTTGATAATTCTTTCACATATTTTTGCTATTGTACTTGTTAGAGAGACTGGTCTATAGTTGGTAGGTTCTTCTTTATTTCCTCCTTTATATATAGGTACTATATTTGCTTTTTTTCCAATCTTCTGGAACTTTTCCTTCTTTTAAGGAACTGCTTATTATGCTATGTATTTTATCTGCCAGTTCATTCCTACATTCTTTCAGAATCCAGTTTGCTATTTCATCTGGCCCATGCGATTTTCTGACATCAAAATTACCCAAGTGTGTCAATATTTCATTCTTCGTTACTTCTATTTCTTCCATAGGGGGGACTTTTTCCTTCCACTCAATCTCTTCAGGTTGTATATTTTCCCTTGTAAACACTGATTTAAAATGTTTGTTCATAATTTCTGCCATTTCCATTTCCTCAGTGTATTCAACTCCCCCTTGTCTTAATTTCTCCAAGTCTTGTTTGTTTTTCAGTTTATTGTTTACAAATCTGTAGAATAGTTTTGGTTGATCTTTACACTTTTCTATAACATCTTTTTCATATTTTCTTTTTTCCTCTCTGCACTTTTGTACATATTCATTTCTATAACCAGTATATATTTTCCATTTTTCAGGTCTTCTGTCTTTTTTCCATCCGGTCCAGGCTTTGTCTCTTTTGTCTTTTAACTCCCTACAACTTTTGTTGTACCAGCATTTTACATATTCTTTTTCTTGTTTTTGTCTTGGGACATACTTTTCCACTCCTTCTTTGTAAATTTTTGTCAAAATATTCCATTTCTCTTCCACTGATGTTTCTTCTTTGTATATTTCTTCCCAGTTTTCTTGTTGGAAGAATTCTCTTATTTTATCAAAGTTTGTTTTTTCATACATCATTCTTCCTTTTCTATATTGTTCATTTCTTTTCATATATTTTTCTTCATTAAGTTCCAGTTCAATCAATATGTGGTCACTTTTACCTATTGGTGTTTTATATTCAATCTTGTCCACTATTCTAGGTTCAGATGTAATTATTAAGTCTAGCCTCGATGGTTCTTCTTCATTTCTATACCTAGTGTTCTCTTGTATCCATTGTGTCATTGAATGGTCAGTAATCATCTCAAGTAGAGCATTTCCCCATGAGTCATCACCACTCTTTACTGTCATTTCTTCCCAGCAGATTTCTTTGCAATTAAAGTCGCCCATCATAACTATTCTTCCTCCGTCTTCCATTATTTTAGTTAATGCTATCTTTGTGTCCTCTAACATACTTTTATGTTCATTCTCCTCCCATGAGGCTGTTTTCGGAGGCACATAGTTGATCACAAATTTTCTGCTCTTCTTATCTCGGTCTTCCACTTCTATCATAATCATCTCTACTGTATTCTTTCCATATATGACACCTTTCACGTTTATATCCTTCTTTGTCAGGAACATAACTCCACCCCCTTGTTTTTTCTCTCTGTTTCTAATCCAATAATTGTATGTATCATGTCCTACACTGTTGGGTGGTAGTGGGCCTTTTAATTTTGTTTCTACAATTCCCATTATGTCCGGTTCTTTTTCTTTCAAATAATCATTCAGTTCATTCAATCCTGTTATCAATCCATCTATATTTGTGTAAGACACTCTTAGTTTTCTGCCACTTCCATTGTGTTCTCTGTTTCCCTTATGTTTTTCTTTAGTATGTCGAACTGCTTTATTTTCATGTTCACTACTCTCCAATAGAATCTCTCTTTCTCTGACTCCGTTCTTTCCTCGTTTTTTGCCTTAGCTTCAATTCTTTTCTGCTTTTCTGCCTCTCTTTCCTCCTTATTCATTTCTCTTTTTATCCATACCTTTTTATATTGATCATTTGTTGCTAGTTTCCCTGTCTTGGATAGAATTTTCTCTGCCGTTGTTTGTGACCTGAATTTAATCTTAATTGGTCTGGTCTTATCTGTACTATATTTTCCGAGTCTGAATTTTTCCTCAATTTCCTTTATAATTTCTGGTTCATCTTCCTGGACTAATTTTAATAAACTGCTTACCCTTTCATTTTCCTCCTTGATTCTTGCGGTTCTATCTGGGTTATGTTTCTCTTCCATTCCTAATATAATTATACATTTCTTTTTGTCAGCTAATTCTCTTACTATATTCTCCTTCTGTCTCATCACTTTAATAACTGAGTCTTCATTATGTTCTTTCAATTGCTGTTTGACTATGTCAGTGAATGAAACCTTATTCCCTTCTTGAGTTATTCTCCAATTTTTAGCTTCTGTAGCTATTTTCTCACTGTTTTCATTACTATTCTTCTTCAATTTCTCATTCTCCTCCTTTACATTTCCTAACTGTCTTTTTAGGTCCTCTACTTCTTCAGTTAAGTTTCTGTTAGCCTTCTCTAGTTGTTCCAATCTTTCAATTCTTTGTAGAATGGAGCCTACATTACCTAACTTACGTTCCAAGTCCTCGATCACCTTATCAACTCTCTCTTCTAGTCTTATCAGTCTGGGGGGGGTTGTGTCCCCCCCACCCTCTTTAAATCCCTGGAACATATTCTCGTCACTTTCTACTGTATTTCTCCTCTCTATACTTCTAATCTTTACATTTTTATTTGCCATTTCGTCATCCGGTGGTCGTTTCATGTTGATCTTCCGCCCGTCTGCCTGGGCCAAGTCCTCCACATCCTCATTATCTTCCATTTCCCCAGTAATCCCTCCCCCTCTCCTCTTTCCTTACTTTCCCACTACCTCACGAGCAATTCCCCCCCCCTGCAAATACAAAAAGGCACTTCTCTTTGCGTTGGTATCCTCAATCTGCACTTTTCTTCAGAGCGTTCGTCAAGCCGTCCGTTCGTTGAAAGTGTGTGTGTGTGTGTGTGTGTGTGTGTATTTACCTAGTTGTACCTAGTTGTATTTTACGGGAAGGGGAGCTATGCTCGTGGGGTACCGTCTTCATATCTCATTTTATCTAAACTATTTTTAAATTCATGTATTGTTTTTGCACACACCACTTTCTCATCTAACTTGTTCCAACTGTCTATTACTCTGTGAGGAAAGCTGTTCTTTTTCACATCTCTTCTATAGCTGTCTTTTTTTATTTTCTTTCCGTGTCCTCTTGTATTTCTGTCATCCCATTTTATCAGATTCTCTCTATAAGTAATTTCTATGCCTTTCATGATTCTGTAAATAGCTATCAAATCTCCTCTCTCTCTTCTTTGCTCTAGTGTCTGTAGTTTAAGCTTTTGTAGTCTCTCTTCATATGATAGTTTTGAGAGTGTTGGTGCCAATTTTGTAATTGCTCTTTGTATTCTTTCAAGTTTTTTTTATACATTTTTTTGTACTTGGTGACCATATCGTTGCTGCATATTCCAATCTTGGTCTTATCAGGGTGATTAGGATTTTCCTCACCATTTCTTCATCCAGGTATGTAAATGCCACTTTGATTGTTCTTATTAAATTATAAGTTTCTCCAAAAATCTTATTTATATGTTTCTCAGGTGACATATTATTCATAACAATGACTCCCAGGTCCTTCTCATTTTCTACTTTTTTTTATTCCTTCTTCTCCCAAATTATATGCTCCTGTTATTCTGTTTTTGCTTTTTCCAAATTCCATTATACTACACTTTTTTGTATTGAACTCCATCTCCCACTTCCTACTCCATTCTTGTACTTTATTTAGATCTCTCTGTAGTGATTCACAATCTTCCTCAGTTTTCACTCTTTTCAGTAGTTTTGCATCATCTGCAAAGAAGCTCATATAGCTTTCAATTCCTTCATCCATATCATTAATGTATATAGCAAACATTATTGGGGCCAGAACTGTTCCCTGCGGGACACCGCTTATTACTTCATTCCATTTTGAGTGCTGGTTTCTTATCACTACTCTCATTTTTCTTTCTTGCAAAAAGTCTTCCATCCAATTTAGTAATTTACCTTGTATTCCTCCTTCAGATTCTAGTTTCTTAAACAACTTCTTATGTGGTACTTTGTCAAAAGTTTTTTATAGATCTAGAAATGCAAAATCAGCCCATCCATCTCTTTCTTGTATTATATTTATTAGCCTTGAATAGAAACATATTAAATTGGTGACGCATGATCGTCCTTGTCTGAATCCAAATTGCCTTAGATTTGGTACGTTGTTTTTTTCCAAGTATTTTACCCATCTACTTTTGATAATTCTTTCACAAATTTTTGCCATTGTACTTGTTAGAGAGACTGGTCTATAGTTGGTAGGGTCTTCTTTATTTCCCCCTTTATATATAGGTACTATATTTGCTTTTTTCCAATCTCCTGGAACTTTTCCTTCTTTCAAGGAACTGCTTATTATGCTATGTATTATGTCTGCCAGTTCATTCCTGCATTCTTTCAGAATCCAGTTTGCTATTTCATCTTGTCCATGCGATTTTCTGACATCAAGATTACTCAATTGTTTCAATATTTCATTCTTTGTTACTTCTATTTCTTCCATAGGGGGGACTTTCTCTTTCCATTCAATCTCTTCAGGTTGTATGTTCTCCCTTGTAAACACTGATTTAAAATGTTTGTTCATAATTTCCGCCATTTCCATTTCCTCAGTGTATTCAACTCCCCCTTGTCTTAATTTCTCCAAGTCCTGTTTGTTTTTCAGTTTATTGTTTACAAATCTTTAGAATAGTTTTGGTTTATCTTTAAATTTTTATATGACTTATTTTTCATATTTTATATTTTAATATCTTCACGTTTTTACATATTCATTTCTATAACAAGTATATATTTTCCATTTTTCAGGTCTTCTGTCTTTTTTTCCATCTGGTCCAGGCTTTGTCTCTTTTGTCTTTTAACTCCCTACAACTTTTGTTGTACCAGCATTTTACATATTCTTTTTCTTGTTTTTGTCTTGGGACATACTTTTCCACTCCCTTTTTTGTAAATTTTTGTCAAAATATTCCATTTCTTTTCCACTGATGTTTCTTCTTTGTATATTTCTTCCCAGTTTTCTTGTTGAAAGAATTCTCTTATTTTATCAAAGTTTGTTTTTTCATACATCATTCTTCCTTTTCTATATTGTTCATTTCTTTTCATATATTTTTCTTCATTAAGTTCCAGTTCAATCAATATGTGGTCACTTTTACTTATTGGTGTTTTATATTCAATCTTGTCCACTATTCTAGGTTCAGATGTAATTATTAAGTCTAGTCTCGATGGTTCTTCTTCATTTCTATACCTAGTGTTCTCCTGTATCCACTGCGTCATTGTGTGGTCAATAATCATCTCAAGTAGAGCGTTTCCCCATGAGTCGTCTCCACCCTTTACTGTCATTTCTTCCCAGCAGATTTCTTTGCAATTAAAGTCGCCCATCATAACTATTCTTCCTCCATCTTCCATTATTTTATTTAATGTTATCTTTGTGTCCTCTAACATACTTTTATGTTCACTCTCCTCCCATGAGGCTGTTTTTGGAGGCACATAATTTATCACAAATTTTCTGCTCTTCTTATCTCTGTCTTCCACTTCTATCATAATCATCTCTACTGTATTCTTTCCATATATGACACCTTTCACGTTTATATCCTTCTTAGTCAGGAACATAACTCCACCCCCTTGTTTTTTTTTCTCTGTTTCTAATGCAATAATTGTATGCATCATGTCCTACACTGTTGGGTAGTAGTGGGCCTTTTAATTTTGTTTCTACAATTCCCATTATGTCCGGTTCTTTTTCCTTCAAATAATCATTCAGCTCATTCAATCCTGTTATTAATCCATCTATATTTGTGTAAGACACTCTTAGTTTTCTGCCACTTCCATTGTGTTCTCTGTTTCCCTTATGTTTTTCTTTTGTATGTCGAACTTCCTTAGTTTCATGTTCACTACTCTCCAATAGAATCTCTCTTTCTCTGACTCCGTTCTGTTCTCGTTTTTTGCCTTAGCTTCCAGTCTTTTCTGCTTTTCTTCCTCTCTTTCCTCTTTATTCATTTCCCTTTTTATCCATATATTTTTATATTGTTCACTTGTTGCTAGTTTCCCTGTTTTGGATAAGATATTCTCTGCCGTTGTTTGTGACTTGAATTTAATCTTAATTGGTCTGGTCTTGTCTGTGCTATACTTTCCGAGTCTAAATTTCTCTTCGATTTGTTTCATAATTTCTGGTTCATCTTCCTGAACTGATTCTAGTAATTGGCTTACTTTTTCATTTTCCTCATTGATTCTTGTGGTTCTATCTGTGTTGTGTTTCTCTTCCATTCCTAATATAATTATACATTTCTTCTTGTCTGCTAAATCTCTTACTATATTCTCCTTCTGTCTCATCACTTTAATAACTGAGTCTTCAGTATGTTCTTTCAATTGCTGTTTGACTATGTCAGTGAATGAAACCTTATTTCCTTCTTGGGTTGTTTTCCAATTTTTAGTTTCTTTAGCTATTGTCTCTCTGTTTTCTTTACTATTCTTCTTCAATTCCTCATATTCCACCTTTACTTCTCTTAACTGTCTTTTTAGGTCTTCTATTTCATCAGTTAAGTTTTTATTCGCCTTTTCTAGTTCTTCCAATCTTTCAACCCTTTGTAAAATGGTGTTCATATGACCTAACCTACTCTCCAAGTCCTCGATCACCTTATCAACCTTCTCCTCTAGTCTTGTCAGTCGGGGGGGGGGGGTTTGTGTCCCCCTCACCCTCTTTAAATCCCTGGAACATATTCTCATCACTTTCTACTGTATTGCTCTTATCTATACTTCTAATCTTTACCTTTTGATTAGACATTTCGTCGTCGTCGGGAGGCCTTTTGTTTACCTTTCGCCTGTCTGCCTGGGCCAAGTCTACTCCTTCCTCATTTCCTTCCATTTCCCTCAGTAATCCCTCCCCCTTTCCTCTTTCCCTACTTTCCTACTACTCCACGAGCAATTTCCCCCCCATCCTGTAAAAACACTAGGCACTTCTCTTTGCGTTGGGATCCACAGACTTCACTTTTCTTCAGAACGTCTTCTAAGCCGTCCATTCGTTGAAGTGTGTGTGTGTGTGTGTGTGTGTGACTCACCATGGTCATAGATCACGTGATCGACAGCTATTTCCCTCCCGAATGAGAACTCATAACTCATATATGACCGATCCATGGGTGTATGTACATATGTATGCATATACATACAGTACATATATAAGGCCACGCGGATTAGTAGTTAGCATTCCTGTGTCGAACTCGGAAAGCCAATGTTCGATCCCCGGAATGTAGGTAGGGGAAAAGTTCAAGGTCCACTTCCATGGCTCTGCTCGACTGGCTCCTTCCGTCCCAGGTGGTTCTTTTCCATCCCCTGTGTCTGCCGCCACAATCCTATCCATTCCTGTATCAACCCCTTTGAGGCGAGGGGTTTAATGTACTGTGGTTAAACTAATTCAGTCTCTAAATATATCGCGTGCGAATACTGTAAAAAGTTGCATGCAACCTTTAAATTCATCAGCACAATTACTTTTTTCAATTTTTCCAGACTATCTACCTTATGTGGTTGTGGAACATTATTTGGGGAAAAACGAATTTTTCATCGATTGTGGCTATGTACACTCAACAATGTATGCTACTTTTTATATTCGCTAATATTCTCATTGAGTGTAGTATTTATTATATCTGGACATGTGTTTTTAATTCTATTCAATACTGGAGAGTAAAGTTGTGTTCTTGATTAAATAATTACATTGCTCACAATTGGTCAGAAGATGTGTCCATGCACGGGTGTTTTTTCTTCATGTTTGTCTCGTATACTCTACGGCTCCTCGTAACGAAATGAGCAATATTACCAAAGATGGTACATAAATCTCAAGTAACATACGAGTATACCGAAAATTCTTCCCTCGGTCCAACCAAGGGATTGCCGTGTCAAACCGCAGACCCATATCGTAAGCAAATAAAACTAATATAGTCATCCCTTACACCTAGGCAGTCTCCTTTATATTTATTTATCTTTTATTATTATATATTTTTAGGAACTCTATATGTAAAGTCACGACTGACTTACGTAATAAATATTATTTTTCTCCAATAAAATATAGATATTGATACGTTTGCAAGTTGAATCAACTTCGTATATTTTCAATTCCAAATAAGTTTTATTATATAAATCTATAAGTGTAAGTTATTTTGGTAATTTTCATTAGATAAACTTTGGTTGTTATTATTGGAGTTTACTTGATGATAACTATATTTATAGTTTAGCTTTATTTGCGACAACGTTTCTATTATTTCATTGTTCGATTCCGTGAACTGTGTGCTTAGAAAAGTAGGAAACGACGAAGAATTTTAGTTTCTTCTATTTTGGTATCAGCATATATAGGTAAGAAAACACATTTTCTATTGTTATAATATTTTTGGCACTTACTTTTGTCTGTCATGGCACCTGCTGCTATGCCATTGAGATTGTTTATCCCGTGGGGCATTTAGCATCCTCATTCCCTTTGATCTAACATTTCACATGAATAGAAGTTTTATTAAAATGTTGGCTTAAGTTAATCATAGGCAATCACTTTGATGAGAGAAGGAACTTTATTAGCTGACAACATGGTGAAGATGTAGAAACCTTACTTGACCCTCTGAAAAGTTTAAAGTATGATGGCCAATTTTAAATTTAGATATTATTAATTAATACCTAATCAAATGATGGGTAAAATTCCAGAATGACGTAAACACGAAAATCTAACATTAAGCGTACATTGTCCAATATTTCCTAACCTAATATAACCCAACATAACACAGCGTAAACACTCCTTAAAAAAAATGGATAATTCAAATGCAAAAAAGAAAGTGAAAAATGTGTGTGATATTGGTTGGAATAGAACCAATGTATGGAGTACATGGTATTCTACATTAATTTCCTGCATTCCCAAGAAGGATACATATATTTAAGGCATTTTCCTCTTTGTTAGAAGGGCTGTCAAATGAAAATGTACACCATTTGACCTTTCCCTTTTGCACAGTTCAAAAACCTGGTTGCACAAACATAAAATAAATCATGGTTGACCCTACCATAGTGATATCTCGTGAGTGAAGGGTCATCGCGTCTCTCTCCAAACTTCTTAGGGTCAGAGGCAATGCTGTAAGGCCCAGCAGCATAAAGTTGGTATAGCTTGACCTCTTCATTATATTGTTACTATATGGTATCCCTCTCCTCAGAGCACATAAGAATATCCCTTTGGACTGCATAATTTCCTGATCCATTTACAAACACTTCCCATTCACTCCTATTTTGTGCAGTCTCTTCCTTGCTCAGCTAACATTCTTGTTGCATCATCTCCATCCTTCATATTTAGTCTTACCCTCAAAGTTTTAGTATCTACTAAAGTGTAGCATAAGTGGATGAAAAGATCTTGAGGAGAACAACAAGACATGGACATGGTGATAGTTCATTAGATGCTAGAGGAATTTCCGTCAGGCAAAGAAGAGAGAGTGCAAAAGATGAGTATGAAGGGAAACTGGTAATAAATGGATGAGGAAAGGACATGGCCTGAAGGTATTTCTTTTTGTTTGATCTGTACATTTCATGAATGGAGGAGAGGGAGTGGGTAATTACCATGTAATAAAGTGTTTTGTAGGAAACCAGTTTTGGTTATGATATCGAATCATGCTGTGACAGTGTTGTCTTTCTGCATTGGTTCTGACCTGAGTGGTGTGGCAGAGGACAGGGATGGCCTTGAATCTATGAGAATCTAAGATAGCAGGGACAGTAAATGAATTTTGATGGATGTGGGGATGTAGGGTGGGTGTATGGTTTGACTTGACCAAACACCTATAATTGGGAAAATACATTCTGGTATATAAATTTCTTTATCTTGTTTTAATTTATTCTATTTTCTTTTTTTCAGTGAAAATAATGGCTACATTAGTGCGAATCAAGAGGCGGAGACATGAAGAGCCTTCAGAGAATATTGCCATCACACCAAAGCGCTCAAAAACAGAGGAGCCTAGTACTGCTACACCTGCAATTGGAAATGTTACCATTTTAAGGCGTGTTGGGACTCTGAATACTGAGGTGATGTTTTAAAGAATATATTGTATGGTTAATGAATGGTGTAACAAAATTATGTGAAGTTGAGATTGTAGTTTATTATAAAATTAGTTACAGTAGTAACAGCTTGTGTTTTGTGGTATATAAGACTTGCATGTTGAACCAACAATGGATACCTGCAACTGGTAATCCTTTGGGATGAGCATCAGAGAAAATCTCTTTACTGCCCTTCTTTAAAACTCATGAACTTCCTCATCTGCAGGTACAGACCTAAACTACTATCACTTGATCTCATAAGCCATACTCAATATCTTTTTGTATTACCTTGGACAATTTTTCCTCTACTTTTTCATCTATAGAGAGCCAACAGTGACTGATCTCAACTGTCAGTTAGTAGCCAGTCACATAGAAGCTAACCCACTCTAATACAACACTGAGTGCAGTCCAGTGTTTCTTCATGTGAGAGAACCTGTAGAGTATTGCTAGGTACTCAAGGGTCAAGGGTTTCCGATCAATGAAGCTTAACCTCTTCAATACAACTCAAATTCTCATGCACAGGTACAATGATTGATGCATCACAATACTTGCATTATGAAATATAACATCAATGCTGTATTATTCATTCTCTTTCACTGAGTAATAATAAACACAAAAAATTATCAAGTCAATTCACGGAATTCGGGGATCACTCAGCTACAACTACAAAATAAATATAATCAAGATGCTGACACCTGCATCCATATGTACCCACTCACACCTCTTAATACCTATGTAGGCATCATCATATGGAAGAGGTTAAGACAACAATTAATCAAATTCAAATAAATGATAATAACTGTTGCCCTGACTGTCACAAACTTGAAACCTGCAGCCCCTTAATAACTAGCAATGGTCTGTATGTCTTTCCATATATCTCTGAGAAGAAACTTTAAACTGTTGTCAGTGTTGTATTAGTGTGGGTTTGTTTCTCAGCCAACAGGAAGAGGGGAGCAGCTATTAAATATCAACTCTCCTGGTAAGAAAAAGTTGAGGGGGAGTAGTTGAAGTTGACAGAGAGAGAGACACATTGGGTTTGATATGGAAACCAAGTGTCAACCTATTGGGGCGCAGTTTCCAGATGGCGATGAGGATGTTAATAAATTTTGAAGACAGGCACTGGAAAGATGGTTCACTCTAATATCCATCTTGCATGACACTCTCTAAATAAACAAAAAATGTTTAATTTTCAGGACGAACCCATTGAATCTCATTTGAATCTCGCCCTAAAACAAGAGAACGAAGCTTGGGCTAGAAGAGCGAGCTACAAGAAGACCTCAACTCCTGCCTCAGTTGCAAAGCTAAAGGAAAACCAGAAAAAAGAAACCAAATCATATTCCAAATCTGGAAGAATAAAAGTAGGTGGGAAGTAATGTTCCATATTTTGCATTATTGTTTCACAAAATTGGATGAAATATTGACTGAGTTCATTTCACACTTCATATTAATGACACAAGTGAAATAAGAAGCAAATCAATGAAAATTAGAATGCATATCATATTGTACTTACAATAAAGTAAATAACATGTACTATGTTATCATATCACAATGACTAAATTCTTAATGAAGGCTTAGACAATTTGCTCATGCAATATTGAAGGTTAGGCAACTACAAGTTTGTGTCACAGATTTGGATTTTCTGTAGTTTCTGACAGGTTTTGTCCCTATTACTCAGAGACTGCAAGTTTCCTGTACACTACTTTGTTGTGTATGGATTATGTATTTTTTTGTTATTTATTTTTAGTTTTATGTATATATGTTTTTTTTTACATCAGGTTTTTGTGTTTTTACCACATTTTTTTAAACTTTATTTTAGTGTACAGGAAAGGAGCTATTTTCATGGGTACTGTTTCTCATCCTCCAGTTATCTCTAACCCCCCTAACCAGGGAAATAAGCTCTGAACACTCATTCACTCCAGATAGCTCCCAAAAAACTCTTCATTGATTTATTTATGGGCTGAACTGGAGGCTGTGTTTGTATTCCTGGGGACTGCAGGTCTCTTGCAAGAGAGAACTTGGAAAACAAACTCAAATCTATCAGTATATTGCATATGTTGAGTATATACAATACCCAATAATGGAGGCCTGTAAGAACTCACATGTCAATAGGACAGTGGTGCTAGGGAATTTAGTGTAATTTTGAGTATTGTGAAGTTCTTGTGCTCAAATGAATGGTTGCTGTATGGTTAAGAGGCATAATGTTTCTTTTCTTATTCTTCCTAGAACAGGAAACTTGATAGAGAGGAGTAAAATGCATGATTTTAGAGGGATTTTGGGAAAGGACAGTGGATGCGATGACTGAGTGAGACAAAATTGAAATGAAAGTATCTGGAAACAGGCGGTATTTTCTGGAGCATTTTGGAGAAGGATAGAGGAGGAAATGAAATTTGCTTTTCCAAATGTGAAAGGGAAAATTTTTGGGTATGGGATGGGTGAAGGGTGGGTGCATGCCTATGCTGGCTACCTCCTTTATAGGGTGAAAGAGGTCTTTTGGTACATACCTACATATACCAAAGGCTTTTTCCCCCTTACATGGGGGGTAGCCAAAAAGAAAAAGGCATAGAAACCACTCCCACCCATTCCATTTCCTATATATTCCACTCCCCTCCACCCTCCTCCCCCCCTCCCATCCCGGCACCTCCCGGATGACGGGCCACCCCTGTATCCTGTCCACTGCCCTGGGTCAGAAGCAGTGTCTTGGTATATAGAATGATAAATTTGAAAATCCATATAAAAATCAATATAGATTTGTTACTGGAAAATGTTGTGGGTGAGGCTGATAAAGAAGGAAATGGTAAAAAGTGTGCATCAGCCGATAGTGAAAAGGTGTACAGAGATAGTGCATTTCAGGATCTTTGCTTACTCCTCCATAGTTACCCCTTTCTTTTATTGTGCCTCATTCATGTTTACTCAGTTTTTATTCAAGTTTCTTTTCATACATACATTATCACAAATTTATACTCATATATGAACTTTGTACATTTATGTATGAAATCATTTGGGGTCTTTTATGTATTCATAGATCGTGTGTGTTTTTCAGCTGGTTAATGCACGGCGAGATGGTCTCGATAAAGTTGCAAACCTCTTTGATGGTGTAATAGAGGAAGACACTAAGCAATCCAAGGTATTTCCTCTTGATCTTGTTGTTGATGGATTTATTTGTTAATAATATTTCTACATATGTATTTTGATTCCTCATACCAGGGTACTGGCCGTCAAGTTATGTATTGTCAATACTTGAAGGACTTGGTACACTAAGGTATCAGAGTAATGTAGCATTCTTTTATGTTTGGGGATGTATCTTCATTCATAAAGTAATGTTGAGCCACTTTTTAACTGTTGTTGTCCCTCTCTCGTGCCACACTGCTTGGGTCAAAGGCAATGCAGTGAGGCACAGGTCATCCACAACAGGGCCAGACAACCAGAGCTGGTTTACCCCTCACTGCCTCATGTGGTGAAACTGACTCCTACTTTCTTTCAATGTTTCAGGATGAAGATGTGATTACCTGCAATAGTGTGCCAATGAAATCAGAGAAAGTGGACTATGTGTACGATTTATATTTCACATCTGTACCTGTGGAGCACAGTAGCTGGATGGAGAATATTTGTGAGTAAGTATCAAGGTGCATTGCCTTTGACTTGAATGGTGTGGAGGGGGAGGGGGATGACCCTTTATCTATGGCAGTGGTTCCCAACCATTCCTGGCTTGAGGCACCCTTGCCAAGCCTTTCAGAAGTCCCCAGGACCCTTATTAGGAAATCTAAATTCTAGTTTGTCAGTATTTTGTTGATTCACCATCAATGTAACAAAATTTTGTCCCTGGATAATATGAAAATACTCATCTTTACACTGATGCTGCTTTATTGAACAAAAATGGATGACAGAGAGAGTTGGTACTGGGTAATATGAAAATTATTTTTGCCCTGAATTTTGGTGGCACCTTCAGTTGATCTCACGCCACTCCTTGGTGCCGCGGCACACTGGTTGGGAACCACTGATCTATGGGGTGCTTTGATGGGAAAAACAGTGCATGAGTTTTAGATGAGTATAGCTTAGGTCTAGGATGGGTATAAGCTTTGACTTTGCCACCCCTTATAAGGGAAAAAATATATATTTGTATTAATGTAAGTATGGAAATTGCTGGTAATGTTACTGTTGTACTTCATTATCTTACAAATACAATAGATGTGAAAACAAGTAACAACAAATTCTGGAGAACAGTAAACCATCAAAAACTCAAAATTAAATCCCCCTACATCCAGTGTCTTTCACTTGTAGATAGAGATGATGAAAAACCTCACAGACACCTTAATCTATGCAAGACAGGAGTATATGTCAGTGGTATGGTTCCCACACAATGTGAACAATACAAGCAAGACTGAGAGGATACAAAAGACAGCAACCAATGTGGTTCCCATCTTGGTGGATAAGCTATACAAGGAGAGACTAAAAGCATTGGGTCTGCCAACATTGAAGGATTGAAGAGAAAGTGACTTGATTACAGTGGTCAGGTCACTAAAGGGAATAGGCTACATTGACATAAGAAATCTCTTGATTAGGGATGGAATGGCTTTAAGAGGGCATGAGAACAAATTGAGAAAGACTGAATGTGTAAAAAACGTGAAGAAATAGTATTCCATATAAAAGCATGAATACTTGGAATAGCTTAGAAAGTTATATAACCCAAGCTTGAACAATATAGATAATTATACAAAGGAAGATCATCTGGACATGAGACCTTTTGGTCCATAATTAAATGAATAAAATAAATAGTAATTGAATGAATAAAATAAATAGATAAATAATATATAAATGAACAAACAAATAAATAAATAATGAACAAACAGAAATAATGAACAAATGAATAAATAATAAACAAACAGAAAATAATAAATAAATAATGAACAAACAGAAAATAATAATGAATGATAAATAATAGCAAATAAACAGATACATACATGCATATACCAAGGCTTTTTCCCCCTTACAAGGGA
Source organism: Oratosquilla oratoria (assembly GCF_046742065.1). Taxonomy (NCBI): domain Eukaryota; kingdom Metazoa; phylum Arthropoda; class Malacostraca; order Stomatopoda; family Squillidae; genus Oratosquilla; species Oratosquilla oratoria. The sequence continues at coordinate 23,359,541 of NC_134782.1, forward strand.
AGTAGCCAAAAAGGAAAAAGCATAGAATCATTCCCACCCATTCCATCCCTGAATACACTCCACACTCCTCCACCCTCCCTCTCATCTCATAAGATAAAATATATGGCAGCCATCAGAGCATACTGCTATGGTATCTAAATGAACCTTAAAACTTCAAAATGTACTACATTGCACTGCCTCGGCAGGAAGTATGTTCCTTTCATTTACTACATAGTTGGTGAAGTTGTTTCTACCAACTTCCAAATTAAACCTACTTCCTGACAGTTTCAGATAATTATTTCTTGTCTGATTTGCATCCAGTGTGAAAATTTCATCAATTTTGATGTTGTCAATTCCCTGTAGAATCATAAAGACCTGTATTGAATCACCTCTGGCTACTGTTCTTTATGAAAGATAGATTCATATGTTTTAGTTGATTTTTGTATGATTTCTTTCTGATATTTGGAATTAGTTTGGTGGCTTGTTGTAGTTTTTTCAATCTGTCACTGTCTTTAATGAGATTTGGTGACCATATGGAAACACTATATACCAAATGTGGACGAACTAATGACAGATGGACTTTTAAAATCAAAAGATTGAGCAATCAGTCCTACATACATATACCATGGCTTTTTCCCCCTTACTAGGGAGGTAGCCAAAAAGGAAAAGGCATAAAATCATTCCCACCCATTCCATCCCTGAAAACACTCCACACCCCTCCACCCTCCCTCCCATCTTAGCACCTCCTAGATGACGGGTCATCCCTGCACCCTGTCCACTGCCCTGGGTCAGAAGCAGTGTTGCAAGACACAGCACATCCACAGCAATGCCGCTTAATTAAATCAGTCCTAAAATCTTATTTACTTTCCCTGAGACAAAAATACATTGCTTAGATGATTTGAGATCATTACTGATAATTATCTAAATCTTCTTGGATATCTAATTGTTTTAAGTGATCATTTGCTATTCTGCATATTTTTGTATAATCAGCAAATTTGGACACTGTAGATTTCAGTCCATGGTCTATATCATTTATGAATGCTATGAAAAGAAGTGGCCCAAGAACTGAATCCTTAGGAACTCCACTCGTAAAAAATTTCCACCTAGAAGTTTTGCCATTTAGAACAATTCCTAGTTTACAATCATTTAACCAATTACTAGTCCAGCTCAATAGGCAATAGGCTCAATGAGGTGAATCTAATTTAGCAAGTAGTCTTTAGTACAGGACACTATCAAAAACTTTCACAAAATCAAGATATATAAAATTATATTGTTTCTTTTGTCATAATTAGAGATGACTGTGTTGTAGTATTTGAGTAGGTTAGTTACACAAGGACGTTTCTGTCTGAATCCACGCTAGCTATCATTTATCAAACAATTACTTTTTAAATGGTGTTTGATAGCATCCCTGATGATAATTTCCATTACTTTTCCTACGATTGGGGTTAAGCTTATAGGCCTGTAGTTCATTGACTTCTTTTTGTCACCCTTTTTGAATATGGGGGTAACATTATCTAACTTCCATTCTCTTGGGACATCTCCAGATATTAATTTAAATCTAAATATGATAATTGAAGATATAATTAATTTAAATCTTAAGTATGAGGTGCCAAGATGGTAGAGCGTGGAGGGGAGTGGAGTGTATTTAGGGATAGAATGGGTGGGAATGGTTTTTATGCCATTTTCTTTTTGGCTACCTCCCTTGTAAGGGGGAAAAAGCCTTTGGTATATGTAAGTATGATGATTAAAGAACAAATATATATAGCCCAAGGTGGAATTATACATGAATTTGAAGCTAGGTATGGTCATTGGAGAATAAAATACAGGACTTCATGAGCATTGCTCCTTTCCTGTATATTGTACAACAGTTAGTAAATTAGGTAATAACGTGTGCACATACATGCACACAGACAGACAGAGGTTTTGCTGGTATGGAATGAAAGATCAACAAGAGGTCATAGTAAAAAACTGAAAAATTGAATTTGTTTGAAAGATGTTAGGAGGTATAGCTTTCCATGTTGATGTGTAGACATATGGAACAAGTTGGATCGAGATATAATTCAGGCCAACACCATAAAGGAAATTAAGTCAAAATTTGATGGGTACAAGCAGAGATGGAGCCACATTAACACAGATAACTCTATATACAACAGTTAGGAAAACATAGCAAGATAGATAAACATACACATACACACACCTTTTTTATATGAGTTAGTTTATTGGCAATCTTTCATAATATTTACTTAGGGTTACTGCATTAGGATAAACATTAGCAGAATTATTTCAGGTTTTACTTCGAAGAGGATCCTGTGAACACACAGGTTTCTCAAACAGGCCATGTTAATGTTAAGGACAAACAAGTTTCATTTCAAAGCAGGTGAAAGCTACTAATTCATTAATTTTCTTTAGCTGTTTATCTTTTTTGAGTTATTGTTGCATATGTAACAATTTTTTCTTGCACTAGAAGATTAGAACTAAAATAATACTTTGGTTATTGTATTTCATATTTCTTTTTGGTCAATACATTATTTAAAAATATGTACCCAGGAGCAGTAGTTATATCACTTGTAATATTAAATGTATTAGATTCCAGCGATACTCCTGCAACCTTGTGCATGAGGATGAAATTGAAACCCATCAAGATGATTATGATTATGATGATGAAGATGATGAAAATGATGAATGCAACTGGAGGAACGACTATCCTGAAGAAGATGATGATGAGGATGGGAATGAGTCAGATTACTTGTAAGTAGAGTGTTACATGTATACTGATCACTTTCATTTGCACCCTTATCTCTGTTACCTTCCTCAAATCTCCCTATTATCTCAATGTATTATCCCCAAAGACAGAAGTGCTGGTTCTCAGGTACAGAATACAAACACCTATCAATAAGCAGCTTTCATTTAATGGATAAATAGATTACATTGCCATGTACCATCCATCTGCAAGTGTTGCCAGGCTTGAAATTTCCAGTCTTTATTATTCTCAGGATAATGCTTCAGTAAGTCATGTTGCCTTAAATCTCTTGATAAAAATATTGGTCAATATTCTGTTGTTGTTTCTATGTTCCTGACTAAGATTAGGGGAAAAGCAGTCAACAGCTGTTACCTTCCCTGTGAAAAAGTGGTGGAACAATTATGGGAGTTGATAGAGAGGGAGAGAATCCTCAAGGGTAGAAACTTTGGGCATGGTCTCTAAATTGAGTGCTAGGTCCTGCAGCAGGAGGTGAGGGTGTTGAAGGACTATGGAAATGGGTGATAGGAAAATCATCTTGTTTCATGTCTGCTGAGGGACCACCATATGTAGGCTGTAGTTATTCATTTACCAGTTATTTTATTCAATAAATTTTATTGCAGCCTTTCATAGTGTACCGATGACAGTTCCTACTTCAGTGACAACTTTAGAGAAGACCCAAGGGCCATTGGTGTGTTTTCTATTGCCAGTACCAACAATACCAACAGAATAGGCTTGGCCACAGAGTCAAACTGCCCTGAATGTAGTCATTACAAAAAAGGCACAGAACATCTTGTACTACAATACCACACACAAACAATCTCAAAACAATAATTCAGTGTATCTTCACAGAGTGACTTATGGTCCTGCCTGGAGACTGTTACTAGTTGTTTATATTTTAACTACAAGTAGTTTTTGTATTGATGATCTACTGAAATATCTTTATGTGTACTTAGTTGTTGGATTTGACTGTGTAATAAGCTTTATTATTTATTTGTTTAATATTTTTCTTGTGGCAGAGATGCTGATGAGTACATGGTTTCAAAGATGCAAAATACTAGACTATGTGAGTACAAATATTACTGTTTGTTGCATTAAAAACATTTCATTCTCTTCTGTGTGTATTTATGAGGGGTAGTCTAATCAAGGCATACACACACCCTTTGCCCATCCTGCATTCCCTGCCATATGTGACCCCAAATATTTAAAGCTCTTCATTTCTTCATGAGTTCAAATCCTAGTACTCTTTCATTTACCCTGTCTCTCAACTCCCTCTCCACCCCACTCTCCTCCTCACCTCTTTGTTTCTCACTCTATCCAACCTATTAACCCCAACCATACTTCTCAGGCATTTCATCTCAAACACATTTAAACTCTTCCTCTCTTCATGTTCCATGTTTCTGCCCCATACAGTTCTGTTGGTACAATCACCCTTTCATGCAATCTCTTCTTAGCATCCATTCCCAAATGTCCATTTCTCATCACAGTTTTTAATCCCCTAAGGCATTTAAGTGCTTCTCTCAATCTACATTCTACCTCCACCTCCACTCCTCCCTTTCCCACCACATTCACACCTAAATATTTAAAGATATCCACTTCTTCCAGTCTTTCTCCCTTAATACTCACCTCCAGTTTGCTGCTACATTCTCCCGTTGTACATCACATCACCTTACCTTTGTCCACATTTAACTTAACTTCCTTCTTTCACACACCTTCCCAAACTCTGTCACTAACTTCCTTAATCCCTCTGATCCTGCTAAAAGTTTATGTAACTGTATACTTGTGTAGTAATTGTTCCCTCTTGTAAAAGATAAATGATCATTATAATGATATATTTTAATGATAATCTCTCTACCTGTAGGTCCTATCTTGTCACATTTTCACTCACTCATTATGTAGTTTATATCTTAAAGGTAAAGATAAGGCTACCAGATACGAGGAGCAAATTTAAGTAGATGTACTTATCCATAAGAATTACACAGCACATGGGAAAGGGTGGTGGATGAAAGGGTGGTTGATAAGGCATTAATGGACTATGTAGTGGCATCCAAAGGAAGGATAGGAAGAGTTCTGGATGTTGGTGTTCCAAATGGAGAGGGTAGGGGAATATCAGATACTTTTCTAGTAGAAGGTAAGTTGAGTGTGGAGGATAGGTGGGAATAGAAGAAAAGAGTGGAAAGTAGAGAGGTGCTTAGGGTGAACTGTTTAAATGAGAAGGAAAAGGAGCAGGAGTACCAGAAGAAACTGAGAGAAGAGTGGGAGGTGGTGAAGGTTAGAGTAGAGGTGGGAGTGGAAGAGGAATGAGGGTGTTACAAGGAAGAAGTGATGGGGTGTCCAAAGATGGTATGTGAAACAAAGAGGATGGGAGAGAATAGAAGGAAGGGTAGTGAGTGGTGGGAAGAAGTGAAAATTGTTGTAGAAGAAAAAATGAGCATTTAGGGATTGGTTGCAAAGTAGGACTTGAGAAACATTAGAGGTACAAAGAAAAAAAAGAAAAGAACCAAGACATAAGGTAAAGGAGGCAAGAAGAGAGCAGATGTAAAGTAGTGAAAGAGTATGACAGAACTTATTGAAATTAGTAAAAAGATGTTTTGGAAGAAAGTTAAGAGAGGAAGGGGAGGCGTGTCAGGCAGAAAAGAAAAGGTAAAAAGTACAGAGTGACAGATGTTAATGGAAATGGAGGTGGTAAGGGGAAGATGGATGGAATGAATTAAGAATGTGGAAGAGGATGGAGAGGGATTGGTGGTGGCATTAAGAGGTGCTAAGAAAGTGATGGCTATGAAAAAAGAAAATGGAAGAGATGAGGTAAAAGAAGTTTTGAAAATTATGAGAGTAGTTAAAGGGATTAGATAGGTGTCATGCAGAGTGTCTCAAAAAGGGAGGTACAGTAAAAATGGACTGGCTAGTGAAGTTGTTTAATGTGTGGCTAAGGGAGGGGAGAGTGCCAGAGGACTGGAGGAATGCATGGATAGTTCAGATTTACAAAGGAAAAGGGGACAAATGTGGTTGCAGTATTATTAGAGGGATCAGTTTGTTTAGTGGAGTTGAGAAAGCTTATGGGAGGGTTTGAATTTAGAGGAATAGGAGAGGAACAGAGGGATTGGTGAGGAGCAGTGTGGTTTTAAGAAAGGTAAAGGGTGTATAAATCGGATTTTTGTGGTAAGACATAGTTGTGAGAAGGTTTTGCCAAAAGGCAAGGGCATTTTTTGGGCCTTTATGGATTTGGAAGTTTATGACAGGGTAGACAGGAAGGCACTGTGGGAGGTTTTGCAGATATATGGGATAGGAGGAAAGGTATTAAGGGCAGTCAAAAGTTTTTACAAGACTAGTAGAGCCTGTGTAAGAATAGGAAATAGAAAGAGCAAGTGGTTTGAGGTAAGGTTGGGACTGTGTCATGTTGCCATGGCTCTTCCCTGTGTACATGGATGGGGTCATATAGGAAGCAGATGCAAGGGCAATGGACAGGGGACTGGTGATGGTTACAGAAAATGGAGAAAAGTGGGAGGTGAGCCAGTTGGTGTTTCTGGATGACACTGCTTGTTACAGGGTTAGAGAAGGGATTAAGCCAGTGACAGAATTTGGGAAGGTATGTGATAGAAGAAAGTGGAAGATAAATGTCGATAAAAGTAAGGTAATGAGATGTACAAAGGGAGATGTTGGCAGCAAGCTGGAAGTAAGTCTTGAAATAGAGATGCTAGAGGAAGTGGATAGTTTTAAGTATTTTGGGTTGCATGTGGCAGGAAATGGAGGATCAGGGCTAGAAGTAAATCATAGATTGAGAGAGAAATAAATGTCTTGGAATAAAAAGTGTTATGAGAAATATGCATCTTGGAGTGGATGCAAAGGGAAGATTGTACGAAGGAGTGATTGTTCCAACAATGCTGTAAAGGGCGGAGACTTGGAGTTTGATAGAGGCAGAAAGGAGAAATTTAAATTTGTTTGAGCTGAAGCATTAAGAAGAGCATGATAGGGGTTACAAGGTTGGATAGAGTGAGAAATGAGGAAGTGAGGAGAAGAACAGGGATGGAAAAGGAGATGGGAGATAGGATTGATGAAAGAGTATTGGGATGGTTTAGACACATGGAAAGAATGAGTGAAGATTAACAAAAGAGATGTGGAAGGCAGAGGTGGATGGAGTGAACTTAAAGGGACAACCAAGGATGATATGGATGGATGAGGTGAAAAGGGCATTGAGGAAGAGGGGAATGACTGTTGAACAAGGAAGGGAGAAGGCAGGAAATAGGGTAAGTGGAGAATTGCTTTGTATGGATACTTTGATGCAGCCAAAAGGAATTTATTCTTTTTTTCTCAGTTTTCTGCATGATGGGACAGAGAGGGGTTGTCACAAATTAAATGAAGCAACCTTGCTATGGATGTACTGTGTCATGCTACATTGCTTCTGACCCAGGCAGTGAGCAGGAGACCAGGATGACCCTTCACCCATGAGGAGCTAACAAAGGTGGTGGATGGGAGAGGAATGGGTGGGAGTGGGTGCATGCCTTTGACTTGGCTACCTTCCTTGTAAGGGGAAGAAGCCCTTAGTATATAGATAGATATTTTTTATATGACATATATTTCTTTACAGATGATTCTGATGAAAGTTATGATGTGGATGACTATGAAGAAGCTTTTGATGATGATGGCAGCCTAGTGAATGCTGGGGGGTCTTATATGAGCACTTTTGTGATGTATCAGAAAAAACAAAGGAAAACCAGCAGCAGTAGTGACAGCAGTGGCAGCAGTGACAGCAGTGGCAGCAGTGATAGTGAAAAAGAAACGGATTCAGATGATAGCAGTATTGATGATGAGTGATGCTGTAATGGAGAAAATATATCAAAGTGTTTATTTCTGTGATGAAAAACATATAGGATAATAAAATATTATATATTATTTCATATGAAGAATCGCTTATGATTATGGAACATGATACACCAAATAAAAGGAAGGATTTTGTACACTGCATTTTATTTATCCCCGTATCTCTTGTGTTTATGTCTGTTATTGAAAGCAAAAAAAAGCTTGAAGCATGATAGAAGAATAATCATAACTTTTGCCTCAAATTTCATTGAGTGGAAAACCCGTAACCCCGTGGCAGCTGGCAACAGTCCTTGGGTCCTCCTGCCAATGTCTCTGGGAAGGAACTTTGGACTGTTGTCTGCCTTGTATTAATGTGAAACAGTTTCTATGTCACCAGCTGTAAGTCGTGGGAGGTGTAGATCAATCTGTGGTCATCAGTTCTCCATGTATGAAAAGGTGTAAATCTCGATGAGGGTGACTTGAGATCTTAAAACCAGTCTGGAGAGGGAGTGTAAGTCCTCTGGGCATGTCTCGATGGAAGTGAGGGAGTTGATGGGTTTTGAAATTGGTCAGTTCTGTTATCCATCTTGCAGGACCACCACAAGTAGGTAACTATCATTGGTCCCTAGCATGATGGATCTTATGGAAATTGGTTCTCATTGTTGTGAATAGCATTGAAGATCTATGGCTTCAAAAGATGACATCAAGGACTTTGAAGGAGAATGGATGTCAGAAAAATATATAAAAGAAAAAAAAAGCCTGGAACAGGCACAATATTTAGTCACTTCCACCTCTTTTTTCTGTAAGCAGAGCAACACATCAGCACTTACCTTCCCACATTTACAATCTTGTGGCATTGAAATAAATCAATAATAATATTAATAATAATTTGGGTTGAAGAGTCGCTACACGCGACGGAGGAAGAGCTGACGGCAGTTCGAACCCTGCAGTCAGCGACTTGGACCAATGGCATTGTTAAAGTAACGGTCACCGTCGTAGTAGATAGGGGAATTCGCGAAGTCGAAACGAATCAGATCAACAATGATAAACTGAATTCTTTCATATTCTTATTGTACCATAACAAAATCTTTAAATGTATCTAAAGTAGTTACAGTGTACAGCCCAGGGTTTGTACAAATTTTTTCATAAATATCTACCCAACGGGAATGAGAAAGGTATTGTTCCTTTCCATTTGAATGGATGCCAGAGATAAATGAAACAGGAAGGCAACAGCGGTACAGTTTTGGTCTCCGTCCTACAGAATGGACATAAATTCAATAGAATCAGTATAGAGAAGAATGACCAAAATGATACATGACTCAGAAATTTGCCTTACGAAGAGAGGCTTAGGCACCTAAACTTACACTCTCTTGGATTGACGCAGAGTGCGGGGTGATCTAATAGAAGTGTTCAAGTGGATCAAAGGCTATAACAAGGGTGATGCAAACAAGGTCATCATAATAAAACAACAGGACAGGACTCGCAGTAATGGGTATAAACTGGACAAATTTAGATTTAAGAAGGAAATAGGCAAGAATTGGTTTACTAATAGGGTGGTCGATAAATGGAATAAACTTGGTAACCATGAAGTAAGCGCTGAAACTATCAGGTGTTTTAAAAAACGATTAGACAACTTTATGGATGGGGATGACAGGTGGTGATGGATACGGAGCTGTCTAGTGTAGGCCTTATGGTCTCTTGCAGTCTCCTTTATTCTTATGCCCTTATGTTCAGCCAGATTATGAAGATAGACATCTGTTCTTAAAAGGATTAGGTTAGCCTCATTAATGAGGAAGAGAGTATTATGGAAATTTAGAGGGCGTCACCCCAGTGAAAAAATGAAAATCTGGCAGTATCATGCAGCATTGCATCACCCGTCGTACGAATGTTCGGTATTTCCGAACTCGTATTGAGCCGGCGATGTCGCATTGTCGCCCTAGATATCGAGACCTTTCTAGTTTTCACGAAGCATGACAGTAATTCATGATTGACCATATCTGTGTTACTAATGTCTTCTAGATAAACATTGATTTCTAATTTTCCTTTCTTTGATAGTTATATATTATAATTGTAATTTCATTGGAATGCATGTACCGTAAGCAATCTTAATTTGCAGTATATTTTACCCAAATTATGAATTTTCTAACTTACGGAAATTTCTCCTTCTCAAGAGTGGCCAGCTAAGTCGACTTGGACGTATTGATATCTCACTGAACAAAATGTAGTTATGCAACTTTTTTTCTTGTGGGTATATTTATTTCTCAATTTAACCTTGTATTTTCAATTGCTATCGTATCTTGATTGGATAAAACAACAGATGGTTGCTGCAGTCATGGACAGACTCCGATAAATTTAACTTCGAATCCCGTACTTCCCTAAGATTCCCAGCATTGTCTGCCACAACAGTCCCAGCCCATAGGGCAAAGGTGCTGGTTTCGGCCGAGGCTACAGAGAGCCTCTTGGAGTAGGCTTCTTAACTTCATAACACAGAGGTTATGAAATGATGTCCATTAACATTTAGGAGCTCATTTTAACGCTGAATGGTTGCTGATGTTATTGATGTTCGGATCGACAATCAAGGCAGTCACCGTCAGCGGTAGGGACCGTGCACGAACCCTCAGTACGAAGCTCAAGGATATTATCCCTTCCGCAAGATGAAAATCTGCCCCAGTTATATAAAGTAGCCCAAAGACACGGAAATGAACAGGATATGTTGAGTTTATCTTTCACGCAGAAACATAAGGTCATATTGCGCCCGCTCTCACCGATAATTGATAAGAACCATGACGTTATAGATAAAACACGAATCCTAACTGCGCATATCAGGAAGTCCGTTTTTTCCTTAGAGAGAGAGAGTGGCATGACGTCATTTCATACCTGGATTTAGTGACATCACGATGTTCCGCCTTTATTTGATTTGATTAATCATTAGTTCATTGAATGATATATTCATTTGCATAACTATTCATTTATATAATTATTAATTTATTCTGTTTCATTGATTCACTTATTCTGTTTCATGTATTCAATTGTTTGTTCCATGCGCCATTTTGTTCATCATGAGCCACAGACGGAGTTTTCACTCATCCCTTGGTCTTCTGTATTTATTTATTTTCATGGATGGCGAGCCCTCCGTCTTGGGTATTTGATTGCATGTTATTGCTCAATGACATACAGCCGATGCTTTAGGGACTATATGGGGCTCCCCTACGGACCAGAGGCACACATAATTCTCTATATGTTAGAGGAAATCTTAACACACAAAGATTTTGTGCTATTTCATTGCACTGGCACTGTCTCCCTTGAAACTATCTGTACCACGTATTTAAGTATACATGTCCGTTTTCGTCTATGTCCCCTGTGGTAGGGGAGAAGGAAGAATACTGCTGCAGAGTTCCCCTACTCGGGTCGCAAAAGGCTGCTAAAATGGGACGGAGTGATAGGATTAGGTATACTGCTCTCTATACCCTATTCCTACGAGAAGTCAAGGCATAAGAGTGTCTGGAAGGAGTTTCCCAAACAGAACCTTAAGGTTTGCGTCTTTTAATGTGCGTGGGTGTTGTACAGATGTGAGTAAAAGGGAAGAGATAGGCAGTTTGTTTGTGAGAAAAAAGATGGATGTGTTGGCATTAAGTGGGACTAAGTTGAAATTAGTAAGTGATGATATGGGAAATCGTGTGGTGGATGGGAAGGAGGTTTCTTCAAGGTTAATGTGGATGAAGGTGAAACTGGGATGGAAGATGTGGGTCTTTGTAAGCGCATGTGGTCTGGTAGTTAGACAAGTGTGGAGGAAAGAGAGACTTTTTGGATAGATTTAAATGAGTGGAGAGTTTTTGTATGAATATCAATGCAGTGGTATTGGGAGATCCCAATGCTAGAGTAGGGGATGAACCAATAGATGAAGTTGTTGGGAAATTTGGAACACTAGGTAAAAATCATAGTGGAGATTTGATGGTGGAGATATGTTTAGAGAGCTGATCATAGCTAATACAGTGTTTAAAGAATCAAGCATAAGTGCACATAGGAAAAGGTGGTGGACGGAAGGGTGTAAAGCATTGATGGGCAATGTAATGGTATCCTAAATAAGTGTAGGAAGAATTCTGGATGTCCGTGGTGCCATTACATAATCCATCAATGCCCTATCAACCCTTTCCCATGTATACTTAGGCTTGACACTATTCTTGTACTTTGTTATCTATAATTCCCTTTACAGACGCATTTACAACATCATGTCTTCATTTTGCTTTGTACCTGGCACACCAAACTTCCCTGCTATTCCATCTATTGGCTCATCCCTTACTCTAGCATTGAGATCCCCCAACACCATTGAATTTATATTCCATCCAAAACTCTTGAAATGCTCATTTAAATCTATACAAAAAATCACATTTTCTCATTATCAGATCCATGTGCACAAAGAAGAAGAAGAAGAAGAAGAAGAAGAAGAAGAAGAAGAAGAAGAAGAAGAAGAAGAAGCAGAAAGAAACCTCACATTATTTTCACCCATTAACCTGGAAGACCCACCGCTCCATAACGCACTTTCCACACTCATCACTTACCAACAGAGCCACTCCTTCCTTCCCTCGATCCCACATTACTCCCGACAGTCTCCCCACCACATTTCTAAACTCAAAATCACCCCTCCCTTTCAACTTAGTTTCACTTAATGTTAATACATTCATTATTCTTCTTTAAAATATACTACAATTTTCTCCTTTTCACTCTGTTCTACAACCACGCACATTTAATTACCTAAATTCTAGAGTTTTGATTGAAGTTCTCTTCCAAGACTCTCATACGACAAGACTTATCGTAGGATGTACATACAGAGAATAGGATACCTAGCCCCATCAACCCACCTCACTTTGTCGCCTTTTACGGCTTGTCTGAAAATCATGGTGACAGAATTATTTCCTCTCCCTACCACGGGGGACATAGTGTCATTTACAAATGTGCTACTACATTTCTGTTTATATATATATATATATATATATATATATATATATATATATATATATATATATATATATATATATATATATATATATTTGTGTGTGTGTGATTCACCATGGTTTCACCATGGACTTGGGTCACGTGTTGGACTCGTGATCGATAGTTATTTCACTCCCGAAAGAGAGCTCAGAGTTCATATGTGTGTGTGTGTGTTTACCTGGTTGTATCATACGGGAAGGGAGCTATGCTCGTGGTGACCCGTCTTTGTATCTCTCAGCATCAATTTTTTCTTAAAATCTTGAATAGTGTTTACACACATAGTTTCTTTATCTAATTTGTTCCAAGTATCTATCACTGTGTGGGAAGCTGTTTTTTTCATATATTTTCTCTAATTATATATTTTTAGTTTCTTTTCGTGTCCTCTCGTTTTTCCAGTATCCCATTTCAAAAAGTCATTGTGTGTGTGTGTGCGTGTATATTTACTTAGTTGTATTATACGGGAAGGGAGCTATGCTCGTGGTGACCCGTCTTTGTATCTTTCAGCACAAAGTTTATTCTTAAAATCGTGAATAGTATTTGCACATACTGCTTTTTCATCTAAGTTATTCCATATATCCAGCATTCTGTGTGGGAAGCTATTCTTTTTCCTATCTCTTCTATAGTTGTCCTTTTTGAGTTTCTTTTCATGACCTCTTGTTTTTCCATTGTCATTTTTAGTCAATCTTTTCTGTCAAGGATTTCCATTCCTTTCATGATTCTATATATAGTCAGTACATCACCTCTTCCTCTTCTTTGTTCTAGTGTTGGTTGTTCTAGGGTAGGCCTTTGAGCTGCCTAGTGTAGGCCTTATGGTCTCTTGCAGTCTCCTTTATTCTTATGTTCTTTTGTTCGTATGTTAATTTGGAAAGCGCTGGTGCCAAATTTGTTGTTGCTCTCTATATTCTTTCTAGTTTCCTTATATTCTTTTTAGTAGTGCGTGTGTGTGTGCGTATTTACCTAGTTGTATTTTACGGGAAGGGGAGCTATGTTCGTGGGGTCCCGTCTTCATATCTCATTTTATCTAAACTATTTTTTAATTCATGTATTGTTTTTGCACACACTACTTTCTCATCTAACATGTTCCAACTGTCTATTACTCTGTGAAGAAAGCTGTTCTTTTTCACATCTCTTCTATAGCTGTCTTTCTTGATTTTCTTTCCGTGTCCTCTTGTATTTCTATCATCCCATTTTATCAGATTTTCTCTATCAGTAATTTCTATGCCTTTCATGATTCTGTAAATAGCTATCAAATCTCCTCTCTCTCTTCTTTGCTCTAGTGTCTGTAGCTCAAGTTTTGCTAGTCTCTCTTCATATGATAGTTTTGAGAGTGTTGGTGCCAATTTTGTAATTGCTCTTTGTATTCTTTCAAGTTTTTTTTTATACATTTTTTTTTGTACTTGGTGACCACATCGTTGCTGCATATTCCAATCTTGGTCTTATCAGAGTGATTAGTATTTTCTTCACCATTTCTTCATCCAGGTATGTAAATGCCACTTTGATTGTTCTTATTAAATCATAAGTTTCACCAAAAATCTTATTTATATGTTTCTCAAGTGACATATTATTCATAATGATGACTCCCAGGTCCTTCTCATTTTCAACTTTTTTTATTCTTTCTTCTCCCAATTTATATGATCCTGTTATTCTGTTTTTGCTTTTTCCAAATTCCATTATACTACACTTTTTTGTATTGAACTCCATCTCCCACTTCCTACTCCATTCCCAGACTTTATTTAGATCACTCTGTAGTGACTCACAATCTTCTTCCGTGTTCACTTTTTTTGATAGTTTTGCATCATCTGCAAAGAAGCTCATATAACTTTCAATTTCTTCATCCATATCATTAATATATATAGCAAACATAATTGGGGCCAGAACTGTTCCTTGTGGAACACCACTTATTACTTCATCTCAATTTGAGTGTTTGTCTCTTATCACTACTCTCATTTTTCTTTCTTGCAAAAAGTCTTCCATCCATTTAAGCAGTTTGCCCTGTATTCCTCCTTCGGTTTCTAATTTCTTAAGCAACTTCTTATGTGGTGCTTTGTCAAAAGCTTTTCTTAGGTCTAGAAATGCACAATCAGCCCATCCATTTTTTTCTTGTATTATATCTATTAGCCTTGAATAGAAACATATTAAATTGGTGACGCGTGATCGTCCTTGTCTGAATCCAAATTGCCTTGGATTTAAAACTTTGTTTTTTTTCTGAATATTTTACCCATCTACTTTTGACAATTCTTTCACAAATGTTTGCTATTGTACGTGTTAGAGAGACTGGTCTATAGTTGGTAGGGTCTTCTTTATTTCCCCCTTTATATATAGGTACTATATTTGCCTTTTTCCAATCTTCTGGGACTTTTCATTCTTTTTAGGAACTGTTTATTATGCTATGTATTATGTCTGCCAGTTCATTCCTGCATTCTTTCAGAATCCAGCTTGCTATTTCATCTGGTCTATGCGATTTTCTGACATCAAGATTACTCAAGTGTTTCATTATTTCATTCTTTGTCACTTTTATTTCTTTCATAGGGGGGACTTTCTCTTTCCATTCAATCTCTCCAGGTTGTATGTTCTCCTTTGTAAACACCGATTTAAGATGCTTGTTCATAATTTCCACCATTTCTATTGCCTCTGTGTATTCAACTCCTCTTTGTCTTAATTTCTCCAAATCTTGTTTGTTTTTCAGTTTGTTGTTTACAAATCTGTAAAATAATTTTGGTTGATCTTTACACTTTTCTATGACATCTTTTTCATATTTTCTCTTTTCCTCTCTGCACGCTTGTACATATTCATTTCTATAACAAGTATATATTTTCCATTTTCAGGTCTTTTGTATTTCTTCAATTTGGTCCAAGCTTTATCTCTTTTGTCTTTTAACTCCCTACAACTTTTGTTGTACCAGCACTTTACATATTCTTTTTCTTGTTTTTGTCTTGGGACATACTTTTCCACTCCTTTTTTATAATTTTTTGTCAAAATATTCCATTTCTCTTCCACTGTTGTTTCCTCTTTGTATATTCCTTCCCAGTTTTCTTTTTGAAAGATTTCTCTTATTTGATCAAAGTTTGTTTTGTCATACATCATTCTTCCTTTTCTATATTGTTCATTTCTTTTCATGTATTTTTCCTCATTTAGTTCTAGTTCAATCAATATGTGGTCACTTTTACTTATTGGTGTTTTATATTCAATCTTTTCCACTATTCTAGGTTCAGATGTGATTATTAGGTCTAGTCTCGATGGTTCTTCTTCATTTCTATACCTAGTGTTCTCCTGTATCCACTGTGTCATTGTACGGTCAATAATCATCTCGAGTAGAACATTTCCCCATGAGCCGTCTCCACCCTTTACTGTCATCTCTTCCCAGCAGACTTCTTTCCAATTAAAGTCGCCCATCATAACTATTCTTCCTCCATCTTCCATTATCTTATTTAATGTTATCTTTGTGTCTTCTAACATACTTTTATGTTCACTCTCTTCCCACGAGGCTGTTTTTGGAGGCACATAATTTATCACAAACTTTCTGCTCTTCTTATCTCTGTCTTCCACTTCTATCATAATAATCTCTACTGTATTCTTTCCATATGTGACACACCTCACGTTTATAGCCTTCTTAGTCAGGAACATAACTCCACCCCCTTGCTTTGTCTCTCTGTTTCTATTCCAATAATTATATACATCATTTCCTACGCTTTTGGGTGGTAGTGGACCTTTTAATTTCGTTTCTACAATTCCCATTATGTCCGGTTCTTTTTCCTTCAGATAATCATTCAGCTCATTCAATCCTGTTATTAATCCATCTATATTTGTGTAAGACACTCCTAGTTTTCTGCCACTTCCATTGTATTCTGTTTCACTTTTGTTTTTCTCTAGTATGTCGTATTTCCTTACTTTCATATTCACTACTCTCCAATAGAACTTCTCTTTTTCTGACTGTTCTGTTCTCGTTTTTTTTTCTTAGCTTCATGTCTTTTTATTTTTTCCTCCTCTCTTTCCTCTTTATTCATTTCTCTTTCTATCCATACCTTTTTATATTGTCCACTTGCTGCTAGTTTCCCTGTTTTTGCTAAGATATTCTCTACCGTCGTTTGTGACCTGAATTTAATCTTAATTGGTCTGGTCTTATCTGTACTATATTTTCCGAGTCTAAACATCTCTTCAATTTGTTTCATGATTTCAGGTTCATCTTCCTGAACTAATTCTAGTAAACTGCTTACTTTTTCTTTTTCCTCGTTGATTCTTGTGGTTCTATTTAGGTTGTTTCAAAGGATTACAAAGGCGGAGTATGCCGACAGGAGACCTTTTGATCCATATCTAGGTCGGATGCCAAAAAAAAAAACATATTAATAATAAAACAATAAATAAAAACTATAATAATGTAAATAACAAATAAAATACATAAATAAATGCATAGGTATAGTTAAATAATAAACAAACAGGTAAATAGTAAATAATAATAAATTGACATATAACTAATAATAAATGAAAATCAGACAGACAAATGATAATAAAACAAAAGCAAATAATATAAGATAAATTATAATCATTACAGCATCTTACTTAGGTATTTATCTAACTGATTCTTAAAGCTTCGAACTGAACTACATTGCACTACCTGTGCAGGAAGTTTATTCCATTCATTTACTACACGGTTGGCAAAGTTGTTTCTACCTACTTCCAAATTGAATCTATTTCCGGATAGTTTGAGACCATTGTTTCTTGTCTGATTCTCATTCAATGTGAAAATTTTATAATTTTTTATGTTGCCAATTCCCTTTAAAATCATGAAGACCTGTATCAAGTCACCTCTGAGTCTACGCTTTTTTAGGGAAAACAGATTCATGTGTTTTAGTCGATTTTCGTATGATTTATTTTTGATATTTGGAATCAGTTTTGTGGCTCGCCGTTGTACTTTTTCCAGTCTGTCAATGTCTTTAATGAGATTCGGTGACCATACAGAAACAGCATATTCCAAATGTGGACGAACTAACGATTTATATAGCTTGTTAATGAATGATGGACTTTTGAAATCAAAAGATCGCGCAATCAGTCCTAGAATCTTATTTGCTTTCTCAGAGGCTGAAATACACTGCTTGGATGATTTGAGGTCGTTACTGATAATTATGCCGAGATCTTTTTCACTATCCACTTTTGTTAACGAATTACCAAATAACTTGTAATCGTACTTACTGTTATTTTTACCTATGTGCATTACCTTGCATTTACTTGTGTTAAATTTCATTAGCCACTTTTCAGACCATTGCTGTAATTGGTCTAAATCTTCTTGAATATCTAATTGGTTTGAGTGATCATTTGCCACTCCGCACAGTTTTGTATCATCAGCAAATTTGGAAACAGTAGATTTTAGTCCATGGTCTATATCATTTATATATACTATGAATAGAAGTGGCCCAAGAACGGAACCCTGAGGAACTCCACTTGCAACACTTTTCCATCCAGAAGTTTTTCCATTTAAAACAACTCTCTGTTTTCGACCATTCAACCAATTACTAGTCCAACCTAATAGGCTACCACTTATTCTATGCAAAGCTAATTTAGTAAGTAGTCTTTCGTGTGGGACGGTATCAAAAGCTTTTGCAAAGTCTAGATATATTAAATCTATATTGTTTCTTTTGTCATAATTCGAGATACATTTCTTTTTATCTGCTAAGTCTCTTACTATATTCTCCTTCTGTCTCATCACTTTAATAACTGAGCCTTCAGTTTGTTCTTTCATTTGCTGTTTAATTATGTCAGTAAATGCAACTTGACTGTTTTCTTGGATTTTTTTTTCCAACCCTGTGGTTCTTTTGCTATGTCTCTTTATGGTCTTTATTATTCCTCTTTAATTCTTCATTCTCCTCTTTTACTTCTTTTAACTGTCTTTTTAATTCTTATATTTCTTTAGTTAAGTTTTTGTTCACCTGCTCTAGTTCTTCCAATTTTTCAACTCTGCGCAATCTTTGCTATGTTACCGAACCTATTCTCCCAATGTTCGGTCATTTTTCAAGTTTTTCCTCCAGTCTTCCTAATCGGGGGAGGTTGGTATCCGCCCACCCCCCTCATTAAACCCCTGGAAATTATTATCCTCACCTTCCATTGTGCTGCTGTTATTTATATTTCTAATTTTGACATTTTTATTAATCCCTTCACCAAAATCATCGGTCCTTCTCTTGTTTACAAGACGCCTAACCTCCTGGACCAAGTCCTCCCCTTCCTCATTTCCTTCCATTTCCCTCAGTAATCCCTCCCCTTCTCCTTTTTCATCACTTTCCCACTACACCGCGAGCTTTCCCCTTCCCTGTAAATACAATAAGGTACTTCCTTTGCATTGAGATCCACGAAAATTTCACTTTTTCTTCAGAACTCCAATCCTCGCCGTCCATCCGACGAAAGTGTGTGTGTGTGTGTGTGTGAGTGGGCATAAAAGCAAATTAATGAGGAATCACAGAAGTACCTAGCAATGGCAGTAGAGGCGATCATTTTTAATTAATACTTGTACACTTTCGTCTTGCAAACATATAACAGCTACATTTGTTAATTCATTTAGTTATTCATCTATTGCAATAACGGCTGTGAGGGGTTCACAGATGTAAATTACAAGCAAGAAGGGGCATCATCAAACTTTGACTGGGACCCACTATTGTAAGATTATGACTAGTGTTGTGATAACTCCCGTCATCTATACTTTACCCACGGGTTGTGCATTTTGTACAAGAGTTCCCCTAAATCTGAATCACTCAAGCTGGTCTAAGCCGATACTGGTGCCCGCAGTTGCAGTCATGCTGGCTTTCGTTTAATAATAAATGGTTCTCAGAAAGAATTTCATTGTGCTCTCTTCTATGTTTAATCTGGTTCTTTTAGAGTAAACAAAGTAAACAAAGGAAAGGAATTGAAAAAAATATTCCACACTATTTAGTAAAAATAATTCCATTGCACCTCAGGCATCAGATTGCCAATGACGACTTTTAACCTCTACCGTAGCTGGTGCAACGCGATTTTATTTGGCCGAGAAAAACCATTTGGGCAGAGAAAAAATTAACATATATTCATTGACCGTTTCATAGCTACCATGGATTAATATTCGTATTCTGATTGTTGCCAGGCGATTTAAATCACCTGAGAGAGACCCCGTGCGCAGCAGGAGGATTAAGTGTACATCATCCAAAATGATTCCATGCACATATGCACACCTGTCAAAAGTTCGAGTAAACATGTGGCAGTTTCGATATTTGTTACCTCAATATGAATGCTATCAACCGTTAATGCGCAGTTTTTATATCACGCATTTGTATATAGATTACTTATACCAATTAATGTTACTAGTTTTTTCCCATGATATTGACAATATATAGAACATTTGCATTGGAGCCGGAACATTTGATATGACATCTAGAGTTCATGTTCTAGTGTTACCATTTCATTACTGAAGAAAATAACACACACTGTGTCATATAAATTTATATGACTCATTCAACTGATTTCCATTTTTTATCACGTGACTGCATTGTTTAGAGATCAAATGCCTTTGAGCGTGCGAACGAATCGAAAAGTATTTGTATGCATAGGGGAGAATTAGGTGATAGTCTTTTGTTTTATGTTTATCAATAGTCGTTTTCTGCAAGTACTTATACCTTGTAGAGGAGTTCTCCGTCAGTAGCTAAACAAACGAACGAGTCGGAGAATTTAGGACACTTTATGAATTAGTAAGCTTTTACAATGTCCGGGTTCGACGATAATCCATTTGCAGACCCATTTGCGGTAAGTAGAGTCTAAGTTTAAGCCGTAACCTCAAGTGGTTTTTGCAAACCATAGGGGAATAGGTGATGGAGGTTGGGAAGGCGAACGGTCCTAGATTGTCATGTCTGGACTGTGGTCCCAGATTGTTTACCGACAGTATGATTTACTTATGCTACACCGACCATGCATTTGAAATATTTCACGTTAAAGAGCCCAGAATGGAGATTGTAATGACAAGTTAATGCCGTATGGTTATGAATGGTGATTACGGTGGCAAAATGAACCCGAAGAACTAGGACCTAGTCACCTAGGTATGGGTTTGGTCATGTGGCAAGATATGGTAAAATAATTCAATGTGATGATAAAAAATTAGGTTGATTTTGATAAAACACGTTTTTAGTATTGAATACAGACATGATTGGTGTAGAACAGAAAAAATATGTTTCAAAATACTACAGATTTGTCATGTTAAAGTAGAGGAATTTTTTGACAACTAAAGTATATATCATGTAATTTTGATGGTATGGAAAGTGTTGTTATATCAGAAATAGGAATTTGAACAAATGAGTGAAACCATGTTGTTAGGGATAAGACTTAGTCTTGACAAATTCTTTTTACTGTTATGGTAAGTATGACCTATTCAACCTCCATTTCATTATTTTCACCATATGGTGATTACAGCGTTTTGGGGAGTCACAGGTATAGTTGTGATACAACAATAGCATCATTTCTATTGTTGAACTGTCTGTATAGTTTAGAATAATGTTGAATTGATTACAGCCAGAATTGCTGACATATATATTGCAGTCAATATTGCTTGCCTGCTCAACTCATCTGGTAAACTACCTGCCCCAAACTATGACAGGGTTTGTTCAGCAGTGACAAATACTGGCAGTCAACTACTATATAGAAGCAGTGTATGAACAGCAAGAATAGTGGGCAGAATAGAGCGCTATATGCTGCTGGTAGTTAGGCCAAGACATGATATTGACTTAAGTCCATCATACATATGCAATCCAAGCGAGTTTGTTTGAGTAGAAAAGACTTAGGTTACAATCTTTTAGTTTTTGAATCTCTAAATATCAGATCACCTTTGTGTCAATTATTGAGGAGTTGGATGACGAACTAGAGAAGTTAAAGCTGTAGGAATCTTAGATATGTTGAATTGTGACTTGTCCATAAGGATGTCTAGAATGCTGTAAGTAAAATTGTCTTCCAGCTTCAAATTAACAGCATTTAGTGAGAATCTTGAACGTGTGATGGGCATTAATGGAATTGTAGTATCAAGATGATGGGCCTTGTAAGATGTAGTATTGGGGAAGGTTGTGATGTACTGATGATATAGGTATAGTCAACGTACATGAACAGGGAGTAACCAAGAGACTAATGAAATCCTTTTTCAAAGGTTTCAATGCTATTGAGAGTTCACACCAGTATCTGGGAGGGAATTCCAAGGGTCTGCTTATCTCACACAGAAATATCTTCCATGGCGTTCTGTGGAAATAAGTCATTTGGTAATCTCGAGCCCATGGCCTAGTAGCTGAAGTTGAGAAGGTGAATATGTCAGATGGGGATATTGCTGAAAGGCCATGGAAAATTAACCAACTTTAACTCTGTCTCAGAAGCCTGTCATGTACCAAATACAAATTGAGGGATTTAACCACTTCCATACGGTGATGCCTACATAGGCGTCTTGAGGAGTAAGTGGGTACGCGATGATGCCGACGTCGGCGTCTTGATTATATTTATTGTAGTCGTACCTACGTAACCTCCATTCTCTCTAAACTGGCTTCATCATATTTTCTATGGTTATCAAAATTCACGGGTGAAAGAGAACGAACGATTTAGCACTGACTTTATTTTTTATAATGCGATTATTATGACGCAACATCGCACGTCGGGCAGCTAATGCTGCCAGATGTGCGATGTGCCCCGGAGTGAAGAGGTTAAGACAATTGTTGTAACTTAATTTTGAGATGTTCTAGTTGTATGTTCTTTTGCATATACCAGAAATAAACAGTATGTCATATTTTCTCTGCTAAAACCATAACTCAATATCCATGTTGGATCAGTATCAGTCATTAATAAACAAAAAATAATTTGGAACTCCTAGCCAATCTTTGGCAATACTGGTCTTACATGTACCATATAGGGCCTTTTCCTCCTTACAAGGGAGTTTGCCAAAGTCAAAAGGCATAATTCCACTCCCACCCATTTCATCTCCACCCACTCCACTTATTCACCACCCCTCCCTCCCTTCCTCCCACTCTCTTGGCTCTTGGATGATGGGTCATCCCTGCATCTTGCCCATTGTCCAAGGTCAGAAGCAATGCAGCAAGACACAGCACATCCACAGTAAGGCTGCTTCATTTAATCCATGACCCTTCCTCTCCATCCCCTCATGCAGAAAGAGAGAAGACTGGGAGAGATCCCATTGGGCTGCATCAAACCAAACCCCATCAGTCGATCTGTTGCCATAATTTTTTTTTTTTTTTTTTTTTTTTTTTTTTTAGGGAGAAACCTGACCATAATCAAGCTTAATGATATAATGGATGGATGTCCTTGTTTGTGTCAAAAAATTAGTGAAACTATTAAAGTATCATGTGACATAGCCACCATAAGGTGAAAATAATTACTTTTAGAATAAATTATTCACCACATCAAAATATGACATAACACTGTATTTAAAATTTGGCCCCAATTAGAATTTAAGAACAGATTGGCTGTTTGTAGCCTCTTATTGAATGAAGTTATTGGTAGATATGGCTAGGCCTCTTATGTTATATTGATAACCAAGCCTTTTGTAAGGTTGTGTTAAAGTTGCTAAATATTAGTTGGGAGTTTCATTGTTTGACTTCTGGCAAAATAAAATAAATACAATAGAAACAACCATACTGACTGATGCTGATCAAATTTGGCATCGAGACATTTTTTAGAGGAAGAAAATGTATGTGGGTACAAGAATGTAAATAAGTGAAGGTTTTAAATTTTGAAACTACTCCATATGAGAATAGCCATAGGGCCCAGTAAGATCCTGAGCTGGATACTTGAAAAATGTAGGAACAATTGAGTGAGAAAATTCAGTCCAATTTTGTGTTCATTAAAATAAGGAATAGCACTACAGTACTTGAAGAGAGCTAACATGATACCAATCCATAAAGGAAGAAATTGAGTTAACACTGAATTATAGACTAGTGTTTCTGATTAGCATGATAATGAAATATGAAAGTTTGTTGAGTTGGTATCTTGAAGCGACGAGCATTTAGCCAGACATTCAGTTCAACTTAAGATCTTGAAGATCATGCTTGTTTATAAAAACTCAACTTTTTACTTAAGAATGACAGATGGAAGTAGGATGGGTCTTGACTATCTATGCCTTGGCTGCCTACCCCCTTTATAAGAGGGAAGAAACCTATTGGTATATAGATAGATATATAAGAGTGATAGATGTGCAACAAGAGAGGGAGGGCTAGGTAGATTGTGTTCTCCCAGATCTAGAGATGGGAGAGAAATCACAATATGAGGACAAATTATTTATTGATTGTAAGTTGTGCTCATTGGGTGTTATTGAGAATGCAAAGAACTGTCAGAGCTGTCAAAGGGCTGATTTTAATTGTTGTATTAGAAGATAATTTTGTTTTGTAATAGATGAATAGGAAATTTAATTGTTTTAAGAAGAGGGAAGAAAGATAATTTGAATTTGATATACATTACTCTGTGCACGATTAAGAACTAGAGTAGTGTATTTCTGTTAAGGAATTAAAAATGTATGGAATGGGTTACAGGAAAATATAGTGATGGCAGGAACCAGTGATGGGTACCTGCTAGTGGGATCCTGTGACTAAAGTGAACTTGTCATAGATAAAGGAGTTCAGGAGCAAGTGTGGAGAGAAAGTAATGAACATAGGAAAACTGAGAAGAAATTAACTAGCTAAGGAAAATGAAAGATGAATGAGGTAGAAGTGGGATTAATAGAAAGGCAGTTACATTGAAGGAGGTGGCTCATAATATATGTGCTTCATGACCATTTGGACAAGGAAGGAGGGAGATTAATTGGTTCTAAAAATAAAAGTTGCTGTTTTGGTAGGTGAATGATGGAAGGCCAAAAGAGAGGAGAAAGTATAGTAAGAGAAGAGCAGAAAACTGAGATTGAAAGAAGAGGTGGAAGTGTAGCAAAACCATTGAATCAAAGGATAGCATGTGATGAATAATTGAATGATTTAGAATATCCTTTTCAAATTGAAGAATAAGTGTAGAACTTTACATTTTACTTCTTTATCTGATTGTTTATGTACAGTATTGTGAGTTAACAATGAAAGAATTTAATGAGGGTGGGCAGGGATGCCATCAGAACTCTCCTCCTGAGGTAATACACTACATTTTTAAATGGGCAGGTTAATTTTAAGAGGTAGGAGGAAAATGATATAGGTCTTAAGTTCATTTTTGTGATTTTGTCTTACCTGTATGATACCCCACCTCTGTGGGCTAGAAGGGTGGAGACTAGAGGATGCTGCAGGTTGGAGGATGAGTCAGTCTTGCTCTCTGGTAGGTCATGCTGGTTGTTGTACAGTGGCTCCCTGGGTGGACAGGTTGGTCATTGTTGACAGGAGGGTGCCATGGTATGTTGAATATTTCAAATGTTATAAGGAGTATCTTAAGTTTTATTGTTCATGTGACATAGCTACCCGGTAGAGTGGTTTGTGTCTTGTAAATACAAAGGATTCTAGTGTGGTAACATTCAGGGTGTAGTACTATGGCAGTCTTAAAGTAAGCTCAATTGTGGACTTGTCCCACACATACTTGACAGTATGCTGGTAGTTAGTGTATAGGTTTTGTGCCAGTATGTATACATGTACGAATATTTGAAATGCAAAAAATATAAGGATATGCACTATTGAGTTACTTTATTGATACTTTGTTATTATTATAAGCTGTTCATTTTTTAGTATCTATTGACTTGTAATATTACAACATGCAGATGTGTAATGATTAGTGAGTCAGGAGGAGGTTAGTAGATTGTCATGTGATCATTGGTAGTCCAACAAAAACAATAATTTAACATG
Source organism: Oratosquilla oratoria (assembly GCF_046742065.1). Lineage (NCBI taxonomy): Eukaryota > Metazoa > Arthropoda > Malacostraca > Stomatopoda > Squillidae > Oratosquilla > Oratosquilla oratoria. The sequence goes on from NC_134782.1 coordinate 23,384,846, forward strand.
ATTCTGGAACTAAAGATGCAGGAATATCAGTGCTGTACTAGTATTTTGGTACTAACAATGCTTGTAAAATGTAGGTAGTTCCTGAGTGCACAAGTTTGTTGATGTAATTTCTTTATAATTTGTGTGTATTGCAGGAGCCGTCCATCCAACAGGCCACACAGAATTCCACAACCAATGCTGGCAGTCTTGATGACTATAATCCCTTTGGCGGGAAACCTGTAAGTGACATCCAGTTGTTAATGTTGTATGTAAATCTTTCAAGGGAATCTTAATTGTGCTGTGGGCACTAAAGGAATTGGCTGGGTTTTCTTTTGCTAAAAAAAAAGTGTCAAATTGTCTTTTATAGCATACATTGGGAATTCTATAGCACTGGTCTTGCTCCCCACTCTAGGGTGCTTAGGGAAAAGGAAGAAGTAAGATTTAGTGTGGTTAAAGAAAGATTTGAGGATGGCGACAGAAAGGAAGAAGAGTAGAAGTTAGAAGTGACTAAGCATTCCTCTTTGATTGGGAGATTAATGTCCAGTCATAAAAGAGATGTGTGTGACTGATCCATGAGGGTGACACTTAAGTCCCTAAACTATGATTGCATAAAAGTTATGGAGTCCGTAGTGATAGCAGAAGTGTAATACACAAATTTTAGTGTAAAATTAATTTTAGAATAGATTAAGGATAGTTAAGTAAAGTATACTTGTTTTGTCTATGGTGTTCTTGTTTATGAAATCATGATAGGACGGAATGATTCCAAACCCTCTCCTATTAACCTTGCATTCTTTTGCTGCATTGCTCAATATATGTACATGTTGAACCAAGGTGACATTACTCAACCCTAGCACAGCACTGCCTTCCCTCAAACCTTTCACTCTCTCCACTTCCTACTTTGACAAAAGCTATACTAATTACATAAGAAAAAATTGACCACCTTAAAGTGCCACATATCCCATAATGCCTTCCTGTCAACCCTGTTATATACCTTATCTTTGAATACCCAAAAGACATCCTCAGATTTAGCCTAAAATTTCTTGCATATCTACCTTACTAGTTGTAAAGCAATGGAAAAAAAAAGTCTAAATTAAATCCATTGAAAATAGAAGAACACTATACTAAAAGGATTATAACTATCTTCATATAATATAAAGCAGGTGTCATGAACTTTGTATTATTTCATTAATTGAATTCTGTCTGGAGGATTATGTAATAACCAGTTATATATATATGCAGTGAAGTTGAACCAAGGGCATGGTTTATTAAATTCCATGCTACAAAGTCCTCTGTAAGTGTCACCATCCTAGCCTCCTGATAGGGGGAGTATGTGAAGTAAAACCAAAATCAGTCGGATGAAATTAATGAGGTATTTTCATGGTGTTACCTGAAATCAAGTAATGTGAGAAGTGTATTCTGATGCAACCAATCAATCAAACCATTGCTCCATGTCTCTAAAATGAAGACATGCAGTAAGACTTTTTTCCACATGTCAAACCTCTATCTCCTTTACTTTGACCATGTATTGAATACTTGCAGTTTGATCTCATTTTGTCAAAAAGAGGTTGCAAATGGGTGGGAGTGGATTTTATGCCTTTGGTTTTTGACTACCTTCCTTGTAAGGGGGAAAAAGCTGTTTGTATATTATGTCAAAAAGATTTACAAATCCTCATGATATTGTGATAATGGTGGAAGGTCATAGAATTAGGCTTATTAGCTCTAAAATTGCCTTCAATTAGATGGATTATGGGCAGCACTGATATAACATGGCAATTGCCTGAATGAGAGGAAATTTCCTTCAGCACAGAAGGGGTTAGCATGGGTTGTAAACCTGCCACAGACAAAGTCCAGTGGTAGACAGAATTAAAAGGAAAAGGTCATCGACATGGGTGGGGTTCATGTGTGTTGGTACCAGATTCAGAATTACTTTCCTTTCTTTTGCAGGCCCCAGTTAATCCTCCCCAGTATGTACAACCCACAGCGCCAGCATCTAATAGTCAACCTGCAGTCATGAACCCTACACCCACAACTGCAGCTCCCCCACCTCCATATACACAAACATCACAGCAGCAAGTTACCAATGCAGAATTTCAGGTGAAGTATCAATTGGGTTGTGTTTTTCTTTTTTTTTCTTGTATAATTTTAAGCATGGAAAAGATTATGGGTGGGTCAGTTCATAGGACTTTCACATCATTAAACAATTTGATTTATGTAAATGGTTAAGGATTTTGTTATGGAGTTTTAATTTCATTGGTATATAGCTAAGATGAGAGGGGAACAAATAGGAGTGGATTTGGGTAGGGATGGGTGCGTGCTTTGGTTGGTTACATCTCTTAAAGGGGGAAGAGTCCCAACATAGAAAGACAATAAACAAAGATAACCTTTATGGACCTCATTACAAAGATATGGAGTAGAGGGAAGTATGTCGAAGGCAGTCAGAAATTTTTACATGAGTAGTAGTTATGTTTGGATGGGGAAGGGAGGGTGACAGGTGTAGATAGAGAGATGATAGCAGGGGGGGTGATGGGCAGAGTGTTTTGGGCAATTGCTGATATAATTTTTGTTCTGTGGTAGAGTTCTGCAAAGTTCAAATGAGCAGATTATGTAGTTAGTAATAGATGTTCTAGTAGTGGTATATAGATTATTTTAGTACTTCAGAATTTACATAAGGACTTCTAGGATACGGGGCTTAAGGTTGCACTCCTCTTCCCACAAGGTTAATGGTAAGGTAGTAGTAGTAGTAGTAGTAGTAGTATTAATGATAGTACTCTACCCTGCCCCTTCATTGTTGACATTTCTTAGGTCTGTGATTCCACTCTGCTATATGTTACATGGTTGTGGATTGTCACACCCTTGAAAATAATATTCCTTGCTATGGTATACTGATTATTCTATATATTTTCATATTCATTTTACTTGCAAGATGACTTAATGTACAAATACTAATGAAAACTTATACCTCTATCCTTTGCGTACAAGGAATTAAAGGTAAGCTTGTACTTCGAATATTTTCAAGTTGTCAATTGCTCAACACCTATGAGTTCTGCTTGCTCACACTCATGCTTATTTAGAAACCAAGAAGAGATATGCTTTATTATATATGTACATAGCTTTCCACAGGTTTTTTATGTTGCTAAGAAAAATGTAAATCATAGAAACTTTAATGTATTTAGAGATGTTGGATACAAGAGTACGGCCAGAGCACTTGAGACTTTTTGTTCATATTTGTTAGGGTCCAAATGAAGAAGCTTCATTACAGTTCATTGCAATGGAAAAATTCTTTCTTCTCTCTCTCTGTCTCCTCTCTCTCTCTCTGTCTCCTCTCTCTCTCTCTGTCTCCTCTCTCTCTCTCTGTCTCCTCTCTCTCTCTCTCTCTCTCTCTCTCTCTCTCTCTCTCTCTCTGTCTCCTCTCTCTCTCTCTCTGTCTCCTCTCTCTCTCTCTCTGTCTCCTCTCTCTCTCTCTCTGTCTCCTCTCTCTCTCTCTCTGTCTCCTCTCTCTCTCTCTGTCTCCTCTCTCTCTCTCTCTGTCTCCTCTCTCTCTCTCTCTCTGTCTCCTCTCTCTCTCTCTCTCTCTGTCTCCTCTCTCTCTCTCTCTCTGTCTCCTCTCTCTCTCTCCTCTCTCTCTCTCTCTCTCTCTCTCTCTCTCTCTCTCTCTCTCTCTCTCTGTCTCTCTCTCTCTCTCTCTCTCTCTCTCTCTTTCTCTCTCTCTCTTTGTCTCTGTCTCTCCCTCCCGCTTTCTCCTCTCTCTGTCTCCTCTCTCTCTCTCTCTCTCTCTCTCTCTCTGTCTCCTCTCTCTCTCTCTCTCCTCTCTCTGTCTCCTCTCTCTCTCTCTCTGTCTCTCTCTCTCTTCTGTCTCTCTCTTCTCTCTCTCTCTCTCTCTCTCTCTCTCTCTCTCTCTCTCTCTCTCTCTCTCTCTCTCTCTCTCTCTCTCTCTCTCTCTCTCTCCTCTCTCTCTCTCTCTCTCCTCTCTCTCTCTCCTCTCTCTCTCTCTCTCCTCTCTCTCTCTCTCTCTCTCTCTCTCCTCTCTCTCTCTCTCCTCCCTCTCTCTCTCTCTCTCCTCCCTCTCTCTTTCCTCCCCCCTCTCTCTTTCTCCTCCCTCTCTCTCTCTCTCTCTCTCTCTCTCTCTCTCTCTCTCTCTCTCTCTCTCTCTCTCTCTCTCTCTCTCTCTCTCTCTCTCTCTCTCTCTCTCTCTCTCTCTCTCTCTCTCTCTCTCTCTCTCTCCTCCCTCTCTCTCTCTCTCTCTCTCTCTCTCTCTCTCTCTCCTCCCTCTCTCTCTCTCTCTCTCCTCCCTCTCTCTCTCTCTCTCATACAATTTGTAGATTGCAATTGGTTATTTTTATTATGTAGCTGGGTTGAAGACAGTTCATTTGGATTATTGGCAAATGTTTCTAATGGTAATTTTTTTTTCCATTATTATTATTATCATTATTTTTTGTGGTGTTTCTGCAAGATTGACAGCAGAGCTGCCCATTTCCAAAACCCATCAACCCCCTCATTTCCAGCAAGATATGAAGCTCTGAGGGCCTAACCCATGGTCTGTGGACTGGGCAGCCCACGATCTTTCCTCAGCAGTCTGAACTGTATTTCTTACACCTTTTTACACACAGAGAGCATTCACACCAGTGAAGGGTCCCCTTC
>NC_134782.1:23394462-23461962 GCF_046742065.1 Oratosquilla oratoria
ACAGATCCAACCAGGGAGAGGTGGTAAACACAAGGACTGAAGTTGTAGTGACAGAGCATCATGTGCAGGAACTTGATAATGGTGCCATTGCCAACAATCGTACCAAGGTTAAGATTGGTTTTGACCGCAAGGATATGTCTGCACCCTTGGCTTTAACATTGGAAGGTATAAGTAAGTTTTCAATATCCACATTTGAAGTATACGTTGAAAGTATATGGAGAGTATGAGGAAATTTCCTCAGGAAAGACATATTTGAAGTGGTTCTTGGTGTGACATGAAAGTATGGAGGGATAAGGGGTGAAAAGCTGTGGAAGTGAGTCAGATGATTTGTTTGTCTGAAGTCTTCATTTGTATTATTTAAAGAAAGTCAAGACAGTGGTGGGCAGTTTTATCTTAGAGCCTAACCTAAATTTTATATATGTGTATATATATATATATATATATTATATATATATATATATATATATATATATATATATATATACAGGTAAACGTCGACTTACGATGGCCGCGACTTACGATTGTTCGACTTTACGATGACGACGACGACGACGACGATATGATAATTTAACCCCTTCCATACGGTGCCGCACACGTAGGCGTCATGAGGAGCAAGTGGATTCGCGACGCTGCCATATCGGCGTCTTGATTATATTTATTGTAGTCGCCCCTGTGTTTTTACATTCTCTCAAATGTGCCCTAAATCCCATTCTCTGTGGTTTTCAAAATTCGCGGGTGAAAGAGAGAACGATCGATATAAGCGGTGACTATATTTTATGATGCGAGTATTATTACGTCACGTCGTACGGCTGGTATTGGCTGCTGCCCGCGAGATTTAAGTTCCGTACTAAAAATACATATTATAGTGTTTGAATATGGTAAAAAGGATAAAAATAATTAAATAAACTACTGTACATGTTTAATAGGCTATATTCAGTATCTCTGGTGGTTAATATACAGGTAGGCTAGGTACAGTGACCACGGAACAGTGATACACAAATTGGGGATCGACTTACGATGAAATCGTCTTACGATGGCTCTATCGAAACCTAATGCCATCGTAAGTCGACGTTTACCTGTATATATATATATATATTATATATATGTGTATATATATATAGTGTATATAATATTTATTCTTTCTTTTTCAGCCCGTCAAAACAATTGGCCACCTCTTCCTGCAGTGTGTCCAGTTGGTCCATGCTTTTACCAGGACATCAGTGTAGATATTCCCCTCGAGTTTCAGAAGATTGTACGAATGCTTTATTATTTATGGATGTGTGAGTATTCTTGCAGTTGTGATAATAATTGTTGCTTTGTGTTTCCCTGATGAGAAGCCCACATCCCCGCTGGCTGGCAGTGCCCCTCAATATTCTCCAATACATATCTCCAGGACAAAACTTCGATATATTTGTATTTTGTATAGTATGCTTCTGACCCAGGGCAGTGGACTAGATAAAGGGATGATCTGTCATCCAAGAGGTGCCAAGATAAGAGGGAGGGGTAGAGAGTGGAGGGGAGTGGAGTGTATTGGGGATGGAGTGGGTGGGAATGGTTTTGATGCCTTTGTTTTTTGGCTACCTCCCTTGTAAGGGGGAAAAAGCCTTTGGTATATGTATGTATGGATGTATTAGTATGAAACTGTTTCTTTGTCAATGACTTGTAGTAGTAGAAACTAAGTAGGTATTATCACTGGTTGAGTGGGTTAGAGCATTGCTACTTGTGGCAGAAGTCAAGGTGACAGCACTTTGAACCCTGCCGCCAGTAAGTTAGACCAAGGGCACGGCTTATTAAATTCCATGCTACAAAGTCCTCTGTAAGGGGCAGAGTCTTACCCTTCTGATAGGGGGAGTTTGTGGCATTAAATTGAATCGGTCAATAAGTTCATCAGTTCTTGTCTGTATTGATAGTGTGCTGCTGCTGAGTGAATGTTTGGTGATAGTTTAGAAAACAAATGTGAGTGTTGTTGAGCAGTGGGAGTATTTGTGCATCATGTCGAAGATTTTTATGTTGTGAGGAACCTATAGTTGGGAAAGGAGTCCTGTCTCATGAATTAGTGTGGAATGATGATAAAGGTGTTGTGTTGTTTCACCTAAAATAGGTGAAGTGTGATTACTTGAGGAGGTTAGATGGGGAGAGAAAGTTGCTGTGAATGGTTATAGTTAGGACATTCTAGTAAAATGTGTGGTGTTTTGAAAAGGTTACCTTATGGGCAGGTGGGAGAGGGTTGTTTCTATTCATGAGATGGACTTCCGTGAGATGAGTGTTCTATTCCGAATCATATTAATGATGTTTCAGAGCATTGGTTACATTGGTAGGAAGAGGGCTTTAGGTGTACACAGGGTTTGGTTGTCTTGAGGTCATTTGTTGGGTGTTCCTCAGAATATCTTTGCCACATGTTTTGTCTTCTAGATCAGAAGGCAGGGTAGTAGTCTGTTCCAAGCAGGAGAGTGAGTGATGGTATTGATGTGATTAATGCCATGTATCAAACTGCTTTGTTGGCCCATTTGTTGCAAGGTATGCCAACATTAGATGGCACCCAGTAAATGAATACAAATTTATTGAAAATGAACAGAAATCTGGATAAACTATGCCATGTTGATCAGTGGGTGGTAGGAATGAAGGGTGAATAGTGTTTTTGAAGTGTCTCATGAGTCCAAGATGATTGTATAAGGTAAGAGAGGTGAGGTATGAATAAAGTGTAAGGCAGCAAGGGTAGTAGAATAATCACTGGTAGATGGTTAGTAGGTCACCTCTTTCTCTTCTTTGTTCCAGAGTAGGTAATTCCAGTTTTGACAATCTCTCTTCATATGACAGTCTTCAAAGTGTTGGGGCCATCTTCATAGTTGCTCTCTGGACTCCTTCAATTTTCTTTATATTTTTGGTACTGGGTGACCATAGTGTCTAGGCCTTATCAGTGTGACTAGTATTTTTTTTCATCATTTCTTCTAAATAGGTAAAAGCCACCTTCACTGATCTTAGCAAGTTGTAGGATTCTCTTGATAATTTTGTTTATCTGTTTATCAGGGGATGTGTCATTTGTGATGATTACTCCCAGGTCTTTTTTCAGATAACACTTTCTTTACTTACCTTGATCCAATTTTATATTGTCCTGTGTGTGTGTGTTGGTTGGTCGGTCGGTCAGTTACCCCCACTATACGATTAGGTTGCATTCATGAAAACCAGATCAAACAATGAACGATCGAATAGCTAACTTAAGTTTTAATAGGATTTAATTTAATGAGAGTAGCCTTGGCCTAGTTATATTGAGAGCTATATAACACTTCCATGCTATCCAAAGAAGTAGTGTTATAGACACATTATTTTTTTATACAGTGGTTTCCCCAGTAGGCCTATATCCACTGGAAAGCAGAAAAAGAGGCTCTGTAGAATGCCACTAGCCACTAGTTACCCAATCCTGCACTGCACATACCTTTCATGGCTAGTCTTACTAAAATCCCGAGGAAGCCTTCTCCTTGTCATCAGAAGTAGTAGAGCTTGATGAATCCTGGGCAGCAGAGGTGGACATAAGAGCGCCAGATGTAGATTGGAGAGGTGGCAGAGGGGAGTCCAGGTCAGCTGATCCAGGGTGTGGGTCTAGTTGGGAGGGAGCAGCAGGTTTGAAGAAGCTGGGAATGGTGGTAGCCTTACCTCTCTCTCTCTCTCTCCTTTTTTTTTTCCCTTTGAATATATCTAAGTAGACCTTGAAGGCTTGCGTCACATTATAGGCAATTGTTCCACCTCATGCTGGGTTTGGCTCCTTTTCCTTTATTTTTTCAATGATTGCATCTAGGCCAGAGAGCACCTTACGAAGTGGTTTGATGTTGAGGCCTCACTGGGGCACATAATCATCATCACCATCTCGATGGAGAGCTCGTTCTTGTTCCAACTCCATCAGATTTTCATTGGGACTAAAGCAATTCATTCACATCATCTTCATCCACCTCCTTGGAGCCTGCCATATGTGAGAGCCTGACGGGTATTCTCTTTCAGTCAGAAAGTGAATATCAAACTCATAAATACAGATTGTGGTTGCAAGTATTTTTTAGAATTTGTGCAAGATTGTATATTTGAAGGAATTAATTATATATATCTTATAATGTATTAGTTGATAAATTGCTCATCATTTATTTTTACTATTTTTGTCTCACCAATATTTATACCTTTGTTCAAGAATGTGAGCCCATTGTTGTTATGTCTTACCTTAAATGTTTAGGCCCAGCATTGTAAAGAACAGTGAGTACATCAGTGATATTGTTGACTGGCACTACTTTTGGACTGGCCATCCGATAATCCAAGCTGGAAATTACCCGTTGGCTTGAGGTCTTGCTCAAAGCTAGGTGAAATCACGTGGCATTACCCAGAACATAATTTGTTAAAAATGTTACCTGAAAACAGATTAGTTGAAATGACAATAATGTCATCAGCACACAGTCTTATTCCATGCTGAACAAATTAATTTGGCTCAGCCAGAACAAAATCTGTAAAGAGCATTATCATATTTTAAATGGTGAAAAAGTTACTACTATGTTATAACTTCAAGATGTGGAGCTTTTATGTGACCAAAGTTTTTGTGTATTTATTGACAGTTCATGCGCTGATGTTATTCCTGAATGTGCTGGGAGGGTTGGCCATGTTCATCTCCTTTGGCGACGGCGCAACCTTTGGGTTAGCGATTCTCTACTTCTTGCTCTTCACACCCTTCTCCTATGTCTGCTGGTTCAGACCCGTCTATAAAGCCTTCAGGTATGATTATGTATAATGGTGCAGGAGTTTAAAGAATAAGAAAATATATCCAGGTGTAACTAACCAGGTACAGTAATCCCTTCCATATCTGAACTAATTGAGTAATACGGTGTTCAGATTTAGGGAATGTTTGGGTGTACGAAGTAAAATTACCCCCCCCCCTCTCTCCCTCTCTCTATCTCTATCTCTCTCTCTCTCTCTCTCTCTCTCTCTCTCTCTCTCTCTCTCTCTCTCTCTCTCTCTCTCTCTCTCTCTCTCTCTCTCTCTTCTCTCTCTCTCTCTCTCTCTCTCTCTCTCTCTCTCTCTCTCTCTCTCTCTCTCTCTCTCTCTCTCTCTCTCTCTCTCTCTCTCTCTCTCTCTCTCTCTCTCTCTCTCTCTCTCTCTCCCCCCCCCCACTCTGCCATTCCATTGATAAATTTTTCATTCTTAAGTAATAAAAGTGGTGAACAATGCAGATCTATCCATATCCCAAGGACCATTACCCCTGATAAGGTAGATAGCCACAGTATGGCAGATAGAAAGGTCTTTATTGTAAACCACTTTCATTCCTTCAGAATTAGAAATTTAGCACATGTGTGGCAGGATGGAGAATGGAGTGTGGGAGTAATTTCAATTCATGCACCCAAATAACTCGGATAATGAATATGTAATAATGGCGAGGCACTTTGGATATGGAAGGGATTCCTGTATTCAGTGCTGCAGGTTTTTAGTAGTCTTTGGAACATTTCTATATATATATGTATATACATATTCCTTTGGTGGCTGTTGCTGGAAACCTGAAGGCAAGAGAGACCAGGGGCAATGGATTGATGATTTATTGATACTTGGCATTATTTCTTTTCAGGAGTGACAGTTCCTTCAACTTCATGGTCTTCTTCTTTGTTTTCTTCTTCCAAATGGTCATAAGTATTATTGATGCTATTGGTTTTCCTTCCATGGGTTCATGGTAAGTACCATGTGTTACCATTATTTGGTAACTTAGTTATAGTTCATATAAAGACTGGGTGTTTGTGTAGTTATGTTTGTCATATACATGATACTTGTATATAGAGAGGAATGTCTGTTGTGCAAGGAAAGGAGAAAGCAAGATGGTGTGTGTGGATGATATTTTGATGTGCTGTGAAAAGATTATTCATTAACTTTGATACTTCTTATTACCATTTAAACTGGGTGTTTGTGCAGTTAGGTTTGTTGCATATATGATACTGGTATATAGAAAGAAATGTCTGTTGAGCAAGGAAGGGAGAAGGCAGGGGATAGGTGTTGGGCTCTAAAGTCTGAGAGGAGAATGGTTGTGTATGGATGGTATTTTGATGTAATGTGAAAGGATTATTTGTTAACTTACTTATTGTAAGGAGGAGGAGCCAAGAAAAGAGGAAGGGAGGGGTGGTAAATGGGAGTGGAGAATATGGGAATGAAACGGGTGGGAGGGGATTTAATGCCTTTGACTTTGGCTACCTCCCTGGTAAGAAAAAATGCCCTTGGCATGTATGTATATGTCAGTATGTATGTATGTGTGTGTGGAGTATATAATGTATATATTTTCATCTACCAGCTTTTCACCCCACTAGATTGGGAGATAGCCTGACAACCCCCACATTTTAAGGGGAGGATGGTCTATGGCCTGGTTGGTTGAAAGGATTCTAATTGGCTTCTAACTGGCTGTCTCATTGACTGTAGTGAGAACCTAAATCATTATAATTATTAGTATTAGAGAGGGAAGGAGAGAGAGAGAGAAACATCAAGCTGGATTTAGGGTCATGCATTATTTTGATTAGCTATTTTCCTGTGCTCAGCAACTATTCATGCACTGTACTTTAAAAAATGATGGAATGTTGGTGTCTGAAGTCTGAGTTATGGAGGTTATGCATAGGGGTCACTGATACAAAATAATCTGGATATTTGTTATGATGTAGAAAAATAAAATCTACAGAGAATCCAAGAGGCAAAGACCATGTCCAAATCAGGTGGCAGGATTGTAAAATTCTTTCAGGTATGATTTGGTAGGGGTAAATTACAAGCTTTTGAGATCTGCAAAACTTGATCCCTGACATTTGCAGGTTGCACATTCAGGTGGACACGTACACATACCAATGGCTTTTCCCCCTTACAAGGGAGATACCCAAAAAACAAAGGCATAACATCCACTCCCACCCATTCCATCCCCACATACTCCACTCCCATTCATCCCCCTCCCTCCCTCTTATGCTCCTCCTGGATGATGTGTCATACCAGCATCTCACCCACTGCCCTTTGTCAGAAGCAATGTATGAAAGGGTGTGGATGGGGGATGAGGGAGTATGTGTGAAAAATAATTTGACTCAGCCCAAAGGGATTTCTTCCCATCTTCTCTTTTTCTGCATGAGGGGAGGGAGAGGGTGGTCGCTGATTGAATGAAGCAGCCTTGCTGTGGATGTGCTGTATCTTGTGACACTGCTTGTGACCCAGGGCAGTTTGTGAGATGCAGGTATGACCCATCATCCAGGAGAAGCTAAGTGGGAGGGAGGGGGGTGAATGGAAGTGAAGTATGTGGGGATGGAATGGGTGGGAGTGGTTTTTATGCCTTTGTTGTTTAGCTACTTCCCTTGTAAGGGGCAAAAACCATTTGGTATATGTATGTACAGACGCTCCTCAACTTACGTTTTAGTTACGTTCCGAACGGCCGAACGTAAGTTGAAAATGAACGTAAGTTGTTACTGTACTATACATCCGTAAATTCTATTACTGTATCTTATAAAACACCCCTAAATAATTAATTATACACATAACATTGTAAAATAATAACATTAATTTCAAATAAATTAAATTCAAGCAACATAAATTGAGATGGTGGAGGAGGAGGGGGAGGATGAGGATGAGGCAAGGCATGTTCAGTTTGTCGTTTGTGCAATGTAAACAATGGACGCAGCGTCATGTGCAAGTATCGTTTGAACTACGGAGAGCGCGCTAAACTAAAAAATTCACTCAATTTTTTTTTTCTTTTACAATTTTTTTTTACAGTCAGTTCAAACGTAAAATCGAAAAAACGTAAAACGAATGAACATAAGTAGAGGAGCATCTGTATATATGTATATATATCAAGGGCTTTCTCCCCCTTACCAGGGAGGTAGCCAAAGTCAAAAAGCATATATATATATATATACTCCCCATTTTATTCCCACCCATTCCACTTGCATCCACCACCCTCTCATTTTAGCACCTCATGGATGAATGGTTGTATATGGATGATGTTGTGATGCATGAGGTGGAATGGGCGGGGGGATAGGGGGTGAGGTAGTTTGTGTGAGCAAAATTTGACGAAGCCCAAAAGGATTTCTCCCTGTCTTCTCCTCTATATGGGGGGACGGAGAGGGGGTCGCCGATTTAATGAAGCGGCCTTGCTGTGGATGTGCTGTGTCTTGTGACACTGCTTCTGACCCAGGGCAGTGGACAAGGTGCAGGGATGACCCGTCATCTAGGAGGTGCTAAGATAAGAGGGAGGGTGGAGGGGTGTGGAGTGTATTCAGGGATGGAATGGGTGGGAATGATTTTATGCCTTTTCCTTTTTGGCTACCTCCCTTGTAAGGGGGAAAAAGCCTTGGTATATGTATGTATGGATGATGCAAGACATAGCATATCCACATCAAGGCAACTACACTTAATATCAACCCCCTCCATTCCCTCATGCAGAATAATGGAAGACTGGGAGAAATCCCTTCGGGCTGTGTCAAGGTATAATTCACACATAACCACTCCCTAACCTCCTAGCCCATCCCCAACCCCCTCCCTTCCCTGCATCATAGTATCATTTATTTACAGCAATTCTCCACTCGCTCCTGTCCTCTGCCTTCTCCTATTTGCTCAACTCCCCTTTCACCCCATCCATCCATCTCTTCCCCAGTTGTCCCCTCATGTTCATCCCATTTACATCTGCCTTCCATGCCTCTTTTACTAATCTTTCTTCTCTAATTTTTTCCATATGCCCAAACCATATATATATTGTGTGTGTGTGTGAAAAAGTTGGTTGGTGGGAAGCATGATTTAAATGCAAATCAGAGTTGGAGAGAAATTTTGTTAGGCATCCAAGGAGAAACTGGAGGAATGGCTAGAAAAGAAAGTTTTGAGTATGAAAGAGCCCTGGAATGTGTATGATGTTGGACAGTTCTGTTTCTCGTGACATAATGAGAAACATACAGCTATAGAAGAACTAGTGAGATAAGTGTTTTGGGGAGCATGATAGACTAAAGAGTTGAGAGTTCTGGAATTTTATGGCCAGTTTATCAGGCTATCCTCACTGATGGGGGTTATGGTAGATGATATATATATACATGTATATTTCAACAATTAATTGTGTATGAATGTAGACATGGAGTGAAATAATGGAATACTTTTACTTATTGTGTGTATGGTTAGGTGTGTATCATATAGGCTCAGTATATGATGGTCATCTGTATCTTAGAAAAAATAATTTCCCTTAAGTCTGCTATATGTAATGATTGTTTGACTAAGACAACTAATATCTTTGTATTCCACATTGAAGTTTTCTCTTGCAAGTGAATTATTTGGCATACTATTTACCTAACATTTTCTCAGTATATGATCTGTTTTTAATGCAACCAATAGTTTTATTATAATGTTTCAGTATTACAGATTTAAATTTTTATATCCATAGTTAAACTATTGTTGGAGAGAAGTCATTTTCTGTGGCCTTTTTTTTTAAGAATACTTTATTAATTTCTTTTAGAAAGCATATATGAGAAAGAAGGAAGCAGTCACAAGTCAAGATCTGAGTTCCAAGGTTATTCCTGACCAGTTTTGCTTTGTGCTTCTTCAGGGGAATGTGACTCTGGGCTGAAGCTAGCAGTATACATTGGGAACCAAGCCCATGTTGCCTCTATGAAGGCAGGATCTGTGGTTGGTTTGGGCATGCAATAGATTAATTTTAATTCTATTTTAACTACATAATCACCTAAGACGGTTCTGGTAATATGTGTTGTCTAAAATGTGAAAAATGTACCTTAAGTCAAATGGTGTGAGTCTGTAAAACCCAAAAGATGTAAAAAATAATATATACCAAGGGCTCTTTGCCCCATACAAGGAAGGTAGCCAAAATCAAAATCATAACTCCACTCCTACCCATTTCATCCCCACATACTCCAATCCCATTCACCATCCCTCCCTCACTCTTTTCTTGGTTCCTCTTGGATGACAGGTTATCCCTGCATCTCGCCCAATGCCCTGGGTCAGAACCAATGTTGCAAGACACAGCATGTCCATAGCAAGGCTGGTTCATTTAATTGTTGACCCCCTCCCCCCTCTCTCCAGCCCCTCAGGGGGAGAAATTCCTTCGGGCTGTGTCAAAATATCATTCATATATATTCCTTCACCCCCATCCCTTGAAGAAACTTGAAGAAAGCTCCTTCCACTCCACTACACACTTACCTATCTCTTCACTTACTAGTATATCTCATCTTTTCTTCATTCCTGACACCTTACCAACTACACTCCCAAACTCAAACTTGCCCCACCTTTCAGCTTTGTTTCACTCAATGTCCACATGTCTATCTTCTCACAGACATACTGACCATGTTTTCCCTTTTATTGTCACCTTAGGGTTTTGGTTGGAAAACTCCCATAACTTATGCTTTTGCTTTTTTTAGGAATGTCAAAAATAAGATGAAATAAACAAAAATCAAAATAGAAATACAATTTACTCCATAATTTTATTTTCATTTTATATCTTTATTTCATTTTATCGTACTTTTGACATCTTTTGGGTTTTACGCATTCTCACACTGTTATGACTTAACAGATACATTTTTCACATATTAAACAACACAAGGCACACCAAAACTGTATCTTGTAATCAATTATATATTTAAAATAGAATTGTAATTAATTTATTGTATGCCCAAACCAGCCATGGTTCCTGCCTTCATGAAGGTAATGTGAGCTTGGTTCCCAATGTATACTGCCACCTTCACTACAGAGTACCATTGCTTTGAAGAAGCAAAGTGAAACTGGTTAGGAATAAATTTGGAACTCTTGATATAGACCTGTGACTTCTTCCACCTTTTTCAACTTGTCACAATGTCTCAACAAAGAATGTATACATATATGTGTGTAAGGATCGATTCTTTATGATATTTTTCAGCACTCTTTTATGATGGAGCTTGGCTTTTCATTTTTGTACGGTAGCCAGAGCTATTAGAAGGCATCTGTTTTATGTATGAAGTTGAGGAAAACTGTTATTTATGTTATCTCACTAATATATTCTTTTCTTTTGTATCATCTCATCTTTAATTTAGTAATTTACTGTGTTTTGAACATTATTATTATTTTATTTTTCTACATATTCATCGTGGTACATTTTTTAGACATTGTTTATGGTGATGCCAAGTGATTGTGTTCACCTGAGGAAGAAGAGTCCAGAAACATGGTTTCAGGAGAATGAAATATTACAGCATTCACCAGAACAGTATAAGATGTGCGATCATGTTGAACAGGTTAAGAAATGCAAGGAATAAATCAGAACGTTATTGCTAATGTTTAACATGGCCGCATCATAACACATAACTGGTCTTGTGTATTCCATGTATTTATTTATAGGTTCAGTCTTCATTGCTATTTAGATAGTGAACAGTTAGATTAGAGAATATGTAACTCTCTCTCTCTCTATGTGTTCCTCCATCTTTCCCTTCCCCTGCCCCTCTCCCCTCCCTCCCCCCTTCTCCCTACCCCCCTCTCCTCTCTCTTTCTCTCTCTTTCTCTCTCTTTCTCTCTCTCTCTCTCTCTCTCTCTCTCTCTCTCTCTCTCTCTCTCTCTCTCTCTCTCTCTCTCTCAGTCTCTGTCTTTGTGTTGTCTGTCTATCAGCACAACCAAGTGCTCTAATTGCTTCTCTGGTCATTGCCCCATGACAGCGGGTTCATCAGGGGCTTATCGACTCTGGGGCGCCACGATTCCCCGGCCAACTACATTGTAGGGGTGATAGTGATGCTGATTGCTCTAGGTTTTGCTGCTGTTGCTGCGATTGATGCCATTCTGTTGATAAAGGTATCCTGCCACTATGGGGCAAAGGCCTTTGGGTCCATGGGGAATCCCTCTGCACTTCACTGTGGAATTTGTTTGATCAATAGTGCCCATTTAGACAGAATGCAGGGATATGAAGTGGTCCTTTTGTTGGAGATACATTTTTACAAGCCTTTGTTATTGTTCTTCATTGTTTGCAGCAATAAATCCTATGTTTTATATATAATTATTATTATTGTTATTATTATTATTTTTTGTTTTTGTTTTTAGGAGTTACAGGTTTGTTCTTTGACAAGTACATGTCATTGCATGAAGATTGCATGTATATTGCACCTAGACCTCATGTGATATTTTTGTATGCCCATTTATGTTTTATTTGTCTTCAGATTTTACTGTGTTTATTTGGTTTATATGTAATAGCAGATGTATCTTGGCCATTGCAAGAGGCACTTATGTTATAGACAACAAGCCTCAGTGCACAAAGTAGTGATAGAAGATGTACATGTATATAGTATACAATGTTCAACAAATCTGGCAATGGAGGAAAGAATCGTGTGGTTTTCTTTTAGTTAAAAGGAGAAAGAAATTTTTTGATTGGTGATTTAGAGATGACATATGTATCTTTAAAATATGGTTATGGATATACAATATTTATGGCTGTACAATATACACTTTTTCGGAGAAGTATGGTAGGGGTTACAAGGTTGGATAGAGTGAGAAACAAGGAGGTAATGAGGAGAGCAAGGGTGGAAAAGGGGTTAGGAGATAGAGATGATGAAAGAGTATTGGGATGGTTTGGACACATGGAAAGAATGAGTGAAGAAAGATTAGTAAAAGAAGTGTGGAAGGCAGAGGTGGATGAAGTGAACATGAGAGGGTGACTGAAGATGAGATGGATAAATGGATGGGGTGAAAGGGGCATTGAGCAAGAGGGATGTCTGTTGAGGAAGGAAGGGAGAAGGCAGAAGACGGGTGAGTGGGAAATGGTGGTTTATAGATGATGCTGTGATACATGGAATGGGGTGGGTAAGGGATGGGGGGTTAGGGAGTGGTTATGTGTGAATGATATTTTGACTCAGCCTGAAGGGATTTCTGCCTATTTTCATTGTCTCTGCATGAGGGGATGGAGAGTGGGGGGTCAGTGATTAAATGAAGCGGCCTTGCTGTGAATATGCTGTCTTGCTGCATTGATTCTGACCCAGGGCGATGAGCGAGATGCTGGGACGACCCATCATCCATGAGGACCCAAGATGATAGGTGGAAGAAGCCCTTGGTATATGCACATGTAATATACGCAGTAAACCTTTGATTTAACAGACCACAAAACTATTTATTTTTACAATTCAATCAACAAGTTACTTGAGTGTGATGCCAAGTTCTGTACTGATACTCTCACCAATAACAAGAGTGATCCATTACAAGTACATGAAAACTGGCTGAAAAACTGATTCAGCTGTGATGAAGTGGTGCCTGTAGTAGTAGTCTCCACCCTTCAATTAGTCAGTTAGATTTACTGTATGTGGATAGAGTATCTCAACATAACTGCTTGAGAAATAACATATACACAAATTTTAATGATTGTATTACCTAAAATACTGCTTGAAATTAAACAGGCGTTATCATGAAAATAATAATAATCCTTTTGCTCTGGGAAATTCTTTGTTTCTGCACTTAGAAAAATTAGTCTGAATTACCTCTGTTTTAGCTGGTATAACACTTGATGTTAAATAAAATGCAGACAAATTTGACAGCTGTAGTGCCTTGGCTCTTCAATACCATCTTCAGTAGTCTACAGATTCTTCCAATAGATTTCAAGAAGATGCAACTTCATGTAGTGATACTAAGACAGTGGAAGGAGAGGAACAAACTATCCAACAAATACTCAGAGTAACATATAACTCCCCTCCTCCACTCAGAGATAGAGAACAAAGGGGCTGCTTGGTATTCAGAACAGGTCCAATTCTCATACACCCTTTCACAACACTTCAACTACATACCATACAATGTTCCCTATGTTATTATTATTTATGTATTTATCTTATTTATTTATTTTATTATTATTATATATATATATATATTTTTTTTTCAAGCCAGCAATATCAAAACAAATCCAGGTCTTTACACATGTTCATGATAGACCACCTATCACATATGTACACACATCTCCAATGCTACAACTTCCACTCCTTGGTCTATTTAATTTGCACCACTTGCCAATACTAAACAGTGCCTGCACCCATCTAAGCTCTCAACCAAAAAGAACTATGTTTAAAATGAACAGTGTTAATATTCTACAGCTGAGCATCAATGGAATTGCAGACAAGTACATGGAAAAAGACAGAACACAGCACAAAAGTGGACTTGCTATACTTCTACACAAAAGCATAGATTTTTCCAATATAAAATCAAAACAATTATGGAAAATATAACAGAAGTAGTATGAACTCGGAGAAAACAGCATGTATTACAAATATTTTCATACTACCAATTATATCAATACTTTAAGAATACACACCCCAACTGCTATGACTCAGTGACATAATGAACCTGCACCCATCTAAACTCAACCAAAAAGACCTCAGTTTAAAATGAACAGTGTTAATATTCTACAGATGAGCATCAGTGGAATCGCAGACAAGTACATGCAAAAAGACAAAACACAGCACAAAAGTGGACTTGCTATACTTCTACACAAAAACATAGATTTTTCCAATATAAAACCAAAACAATTTTGGAAAATATAACAGAAGTAATATAAACTCGGAGAAAACAGCATGTATCACAAATATTTTCATACTACCAATCATATCAACACTAAGAATACACACCCCAACTGCAATGACTCAGTGACATAATGAACCACATAATGGAGAGACCTGAGCGACTTGTGTGGAAGCCGTGGGTCCTCGGCAAGGGAGAACTGGGAAAACAGATTGATTGATTGATCAGTTGTCAATAGGTGAAATATTAGCACTGTTTATGTCAGTGTATGATGACCTCGGTGGTATGACATTAACCACTGTCTTGCTGCAACGTCATCACAGATCATTGCAAAATAAGTTATCCAAGGAGTCGTTATAATGACACATGACTGACCTCTCAAGGAAGATGTGTAGATGATTTTAAAGATTGTCCATTCTCTCTCTTTTTTTTTTCTACTGAGCATCTATCATTATTTTCATATGTCATCTGGAATTCAAACTCCACATGATCACTGTGAAGTATATGCATTTCAAAGATTCAATGGCATATAGTTCAGTAATGGGTCCAGTATTGCTGGAGTGTCTTCACACTTGGTCATGTCTCGTATCCATTAAATCAGGGGTCATCAAACTATGATCTGTGAGCATATATATAATATATATTCAGTGTGTATTGAACAACATAGTTATGGGCTTGCGCTTGTCATTCTCTCATTTGTCTAGTCAGTTGTGAAAAAGTTTGGTGACCCCTGCATTAGATGTGTTCTTCAGTGCAATATTCAGTGAATTGTTACCCCATCATTTTTCATTGCCATTTTCTTCCTAGTCCTCCCATGTTATCTTTATACATTTGAAGTCCTATGTTAGGATTATATTATGCAGTCAGTGGCAGTTTTCATTGATTGCAATCTTCACACATTCAACATTTTTGGGTATTCTGCTTGTTGAAGGCCTTCCAGAATGTAAATCACTTTTAATGGATTCTTGGCCTTTGAAGCATTTGCACCACATTTTTATCAGTACTTCACTTGCTGAATATTCAGAAATACCTTCTTAATCATTTGAATGGGTTCCTGTGACAAATGTTCAAATTTGCAATAAAACTTGCAGATTCTCTGATCTACTCAGTCATTGTCAAGTCAAACAGTTCATATCTTCACTCCTCTTTAGAGGGTAACTGAGGTGTCACATGGGAGCATGTCTGCTTATACATGGGTAGTAGGGTCTTCTGTTAGTGTCTGCCAAGTTTTGTTTGGATTGCACAACCAGTTCTGCAAATACTCATAATGGCTGGATACTTTCCAGACAGACCTGGTGTATACATTATATATATATATATATATGTGTGTGTGTGTGTGTATATATATATATGTACCTATAATATATATATATATATATATTTAAGTCTTACTACTGATCTCATCCTCATAGCATCCTTTTCAATCCAAATATTCTTAAATTTGTCCTTATCTATTAGCTTCTGTTATATGATATGCATTTGATCTTAAACAGATTCATTCCATTTTCTGTGTACTGTACTTGCCTAGTCTTTAGTCTGATTGTGCACATTGTTGTCATCTAAAATTGTGAATTGTGATTTTTTTTCTTTCCATTTATAAAGGAAAGTTGTTGTTGTTGTTTTTTTGCCAGGTCTACTTTCTTTTCTCCAGTAGGTTCTCTTTTTTTCTTTGTTATTTTCCATGATTTGTCTGAAGTACTTGTTCATCCCCTTGTTAATTTGAGTTAGCACTTAATATTTTCTTTCGTTTGATCTTGTACATTATTTTTGTCCTCTTTCAAAAGAGTTTTCTCTAATGATTTGCTTTCATCAATATTGTTTATGGTGAAAGAGACCTTGGATAAAAGGGGAATGTCTGCTGAGTAGGGAAGGGAGAAGGCAAGAGAGTCTGTATGGAGGGTAGTAGTGAATGGATGATAAATTTATGCAGCCCAAAGGGATTTCTCCTGGTCTTCTCTAATTGTGGGTGGATGACGAGGCAGGGTTGCCTTGTAATGAAAGAGAGTAAATCAGATTTGGCTGTTGGTCCCGGCTGTGGAGGTTCTGTGTCTTGATATATTACTTCTGACCCAGGCACTTGGTGGGGATAGCTCCTCTTCATCTAAAGAAGCCAAGATAAAAGGGAAAACAAGAATGGGTGTGTGCCTTGGTAGGTTACTTCACTTACTGTATAGGGAGAAGAGGTCTTTTGGTATATAGATAGATTTTAATGTTCATAAAAATGGCTTGTGTGCAAGATGATGTAATCAATTGTGACAGATTATGTAATGATTTTAGATAGAGGAATTTGGAGATCTTGTAATAGTTGGTCAGTTAAGTATACCTGTACTTGATAATTACCATGCATGTGCATAGGGGCTTGACCATGCAGCCAAAGATGTGTTGATGAGAGATTAAGGGTTCATTTCGCCATACTTAGGAAATTGCTTTTGTTTGTTGTAGTCTAAAAGAATTTAAAGTGGGCCTAGGAGCTGTAGTATAAGACGCCCATAACTTAAAAGCATTGAAGATGATGCTGGTAGATAGAAGTAATGTTTATGTGTGTGTATATATATATATATATATATATTACATATATGTGTATATACATATATATATATATATATATATATATTACATATATGTGTATATACATATACATGTACCATTTTATGTGCATTACCTTTCCTGGGTACACTACTGCATCCTTCAGTCATTTTTAAAGTATTTGTTGTTCATTAGTAACGATGTATACAATTTTTTTTTATTTTTTATTTATTTATTTTTTTTTTTTTTTATTTTTTTATTTATTTATTTATTATTATTATTATTATTATTATTATCATTATTATTATTATTATTTGTTTTTTAAGGGACTTTTGACTTGAAAGCATTTTGAAGTGCTTATCTAGATTCTGGTTGCAGTTGGGTACCATGTATGGACATCAAAGTATTTTGTATTAATGTTCACCTGCTGAATGAATATAAATCAGTAAGATAGGCATGGTGGAGGAAATTTTTTCTTAGTTGGAGTTTTATTAGTCATTATATGCTTCTGATTGTATATTTGTACAGCTCTGTTTGTTTTGATTGATAGTCACCGAATCAAAATGTAGTATCCACTTATTATTCTGCGCCAAGCTCCATTTTATTATTCTATTTTCTAATTCTTTCTTTAATTTAATCATGTTAATTGAGGTTAAATTGATTAATATTGTATTCTGTTTTGTTGAACAAATTTGCCAACATCTAATACTATTTTTCCTTTTCAGTTAAATCTAATGTTCCAGGTTTATTATCCCACTTTTGTTACTTGATCAGTAAACATTGTGTTTTACCGTATATACTCGAGTGTTGTGAGTTTTTATTATCAAGGTTTTATTGAAAAATGCACAAGTAATTGTTTTGGAGGGTTCTTATGTTTTGATTTTTCATTTCAATTCATGCATTTTTGATGGTACAACATGCTTGGTAGGCTTACATTCATAAAGCACCATTGGCTAACCAAAACAGTGGAGGTAAGGTCCTTTAGGTCTTTCTGTCAGAAAAAGCACTATGTGAGAATGAAATCTTCATTTTTGGTACACTCAGCCCTCCAGTTAATGGACTTCCATTTAACAGATTTCGGAGACAACGAACAAAATCCAGTGACTCAGAATTCATTTCAGAGTTCCTTAACTGTACAGTCATGGCATATCGAGAACCCATTTTCACAATCTTTGATAAATCTGATTAAATTACAGTAAATGTTGAATGCGTTATATTTATTGGACCGATGTTCCCCCTTTTTTTCCATTAAACGAAGGGATGAGTAGGTTTTGTTTTGCTTATTTGAGCTTTATCAAGTAAAGTAATCTGGTTGTAATTAAGTTTCAGATTTATTAATGCACACTTAGAAGCAAGTGTTTTAAGTAGATAAAGTCTGGGACTATTGATATAGGTGTTTACAGAAGTTAGTGGGAAAAATTTAGTGTGGAAAATTATGCATTGACGTTGTTCTCCAGGTCTGGTTTTCTTATGTTCTAGTATATTTCTTTTGCCACAATATATTAGTGTTAATATTTGATACTATACAGATGAGATCACAAAACATTTTATGTGTCTGAGAAGAATATAATTGATATACCAGTGATTTAAGTAAAATTATCCAGGCATTAATTTTTTAATTTGTGCTTGATAAAATTTATCTCTCAACACAGAGTGCAGTTCATATAATAATAAAATTCTGTTTATTTGTGTATGATGTTTCACATTTGTGATTTGTAATCCATACAATATAAAGAACTGTCCTAAAGTTTCTATACTTTTGAGTAGTACTTAAGTCTAAGTAATAATTTGAATAGCATAGTGGAGACCTGTGACAATAACCACCATATACCACTGAGGCCTACCAATGTTGCTTAGAAGTCAGGGTCATAGTATATTTAGAATTTATAAAATGTGATATTTTTACCACCTGAAAATTTGGGGTCAGTATTCAAGAAGTTGGTATATACTCGAGGATATACGGTACTTTGGTTCTTTTTTATTATAGCACTGTTTATTTACGTCAGTTATACTCAGCTTACTAAGATTTGTTGTAAAAATTACAGTAATAATAACAACGATCATTGCCTCAAGTTTCACTGACTGGACACCTGCAGCTCTGCAGTGGGTGGCAACAGTCCTTGGGGCCCTCCTATAGATCTCCCTGGGAAGAAAGGTTGTCATCTCTGCTGTATTAGTGTGAAAGTGGAAGGATGAGAGACATGGTTGTCCGCTCTCCTTATATGAAAAGGAAGAAATGCAAAGTAGACTGAAGACTAAGTGTTGGTGTTTTTGGGGGGACCGTGAAGGGATTGGCAGGTTTTTGAAAATGGGCATCAGGAGAATGTTTCTCTGCTGTCCATCCAACAGGACCACCATTAGCACGTGCATTTGGTCCCAGGAACATTGCAGTAGGTGATTGAAGGTCCAATTTTGTTTAAAGTAATCTTTTGTAATTGTATTTAAACATTTCAATGTTTGTCTTTCCACAGAGTGGAATTTATTTATTTTATTTATTATTATATATATTTTTCCCTAATATAGACAAATCACAGTCAACTTAATACTGCCAGAGTATGGTCTATATATTGGTTATTGTTATTTGACCATGGAGATCACCTTATTGTGAAGTGAAATTATATCCGTATAGAAATACACACAATTGCATTTTTGTTTTGTTATCCAGTTTAGATTGTGGAGTACGTCAGAATTAGATAGTAGAGATTTGGGGTATATTTTGATGAAAATAGACTCGGCTAGAGGTATTGCAAAATATTATAGGTATTATTTGTTTGCTTCCAAAACTGTATTCTTCTGTCTTAGGTTCAATTTGAGGGTGGATATAATATGACATGCATTTTGTTTTAAATTTTCTTTGCTTTGAGGACACATTTTTTAAAATGGCCTTATTAACCACATGTCACACATGGTGACAGTATGAAGAATATCTTGCAGAATTGGTAGGTGCTGGTCTTCAAGAAACCAACGTGTTGACACGTACTTGAAGTTTGACACTAACTCCAGCTCTTCCACAGTGGCTTTGTTGGCGGGATTGAATACCTAAGATTTGAACAAATTGGAAAAAAATCAATGGGAGCTCTGCTCATCTTCATTGGGGTGCTGTGGGCCACATTGGCCTTGGCAGACTTTGTCATTATAACAAAGGTAGACAAGATAGGTTGGTTGGGTTTAGTAGATGGTTTAAGGGATATAGAGTGGAAGTGAATTAAATCACCTGGTTGTGTGAAGTGTTCAGCTGCCAAAAGTAATTGTCAGATATAAAAAAATGGAACAACTTTTATTTCTTCTTCCTTTTAAGTACCTCTGCACCCTTGTCATTTGTTAATGACCAAAGTAGTTTTGCAGTCCTTATGCTTCAGCCAGATCATGATTTGATTACTTCCTTTTTTTTTTCAACTTTATTCTTGCCATGTAATGTGATTGGGACTCCTTTGCTTCCGCAGTGTGAAACTGTGAAAGTGAAGCAAAAGGTGGCAGGCTCTTGAGTTGCCCTCATGTAAGCACAAGTCCTTCATGAGTAGTTTAGCTCTTGGTGGGACATGGGCAGTAGCTCTTCTTGGATATTACACTTTTGTCTTGCATCGCTGTCAGCCATTGCACACTTGTTCATTGCTTTTATAGAAATCACTGCAAGTCTTATTATACACATCTATGAATTATTTTGTATGCTTCCTGTGTAGTAATAGAACTAGGTCAATAAAATTAATGTGAAAAGCAATTTTTTAAAATTGGCATTGGGTTTTGAGGTCAAGATGTAAAGGATTTTCACAGATGATTTTGCTCCTGTAGTGTGGAAGAGCTTCTCTCCTGTTTTGATAATTGAGGTGGAGGGGGTGTGAAGAATTATGGTTTTGTGTTGTCCAACGAGTGAATAGATTCAGCGCCATTTCAGGTATTTATTTGTGAATCATGTGTTGTGGATGGTGGTGGAATTGAGTGCAGATCTTTTGTTGATTTTTGTAAGTGTATGCTTTATTGTTTTACAGGAAATTTCAAACAGTGTTGCTTCTCAAATTTATATCTAGTATAGATATGGATTGGGTAAAGGGGTGTTGAAAAAATGGAGAATGTGTTGAGGAAGGAAGGGAGAAGATAGGAGTGAGTGGAGAATGGTTTTAGATGGATGATGCTGTGATGCATGGAAGAGATAAGGTGATGGGTGGTTAGGGAGTGGTTATGTGTGAATGATATTTTGATGCAACCTGAAGGGATTTCTCCCTGTCTTCTCTATTTTTGTGTGTGGGGATGGAGAGTAGGGATCACTGATTAAATGAAGTGGCCTTGCTGTGGATGTGATGTGTCTTGCTGCATTGCTCCTGACCCAGGACTTTGGGTGAGATGCAGGAATGACCCATCATCCAGGAGGAGCCAAGAAAAGAGGGAGGGAGGGGTGGTGAATGGGAGTATATGTATGTATATATATAGTTATTGCTAATTCCGCTGGGGCCATTGTTTGAAGAAGGCTTGGATGTTTATATCATGGAGGGTTTTTGAAGCATTTAATTTCTTGCTTCAAAAACACCCTCTTGTTAAGTGGCACCCCCTTACCCCTATCTGAGAGGAGTTCATGACACAAAACCAGATCTAATAAGACACCAGTTTGTGATAAAGGTACAGTTCCTAGCTAGAGAGAAATTCTATATATATAGATTTTATATCAACTAATGTTTTAGGTTATCACCACATATATATCTATATATGTATATGTATGAGAGGTACAAAGAAAAATGAAGATAGGTAAAACATAAGGTAAAGGAGAGTATATATATGATGGGCAAACAGTATGACAGAAAATTTTAAAAGTAATAAAAAGATGCTTTGGAAGGAAATTAAGAGAGGAAGGGGAAGCAAATCAAGTAGAGAAGAAAAGGTAAAAGGTGCAGATGGAGAGATGATAACAGAAGAGGCAGTGGTAAAAGGAAGATAGGCAAAGTATTTTAGGGACATGCTAAATGTGGAGGAGGATAGGGAGGGAAAGGTGGTTTGCATTAGGAGGTACTGAGAAAATGACAGCAATAAATGAGGAAAAAGGGGGAGAAATAAGAAAAGATGAGGTGAAAGCTGTTATTAACCTCTTCAATATGAGTCAAATATTCGTACGCACATTAGCTGCCTGACACATGATGATGCATCACAATGGGTGCATTATGAAATATAGAGTTACAACTGTTATACTCATGCTCTTTCACTCAGCATGATTGTGACCACTGAAAAAGTGGTAAGCCTGTTCAGAGAATAAGAGGGTCACTCAGCTACAACTACAAAATAAATATAATCGGGAAGTGTTGCCATCCTCATATATTCACTCGTGCCTCATGACCCCTTCATAGGTGTCATTGTATTCAAGGGGGTAAATGACAAGTGCAGAGAAGGCACTTGGGTTAGATAGGTGTCAAGTGGATTGTCTAGAAAAGGGACTGGCCTGGTGAAGTTGTTTAATGTTTGTCTAAAAGAGGGTAAAGTGCCGGAGAACTGGAGGAGTGCCTGTACAGTTCCACTTTACAAGGGAAAAGGGGACAAATGTGAGTGTAGCAGATTCAGAGGGATCATATGCATTATTCTCGTTAATAAGTTTTGTGCAGTTTGTAAGATATTATTATTATAATTTTTTTTTTTTTTTTTTTTTCCGATTATTGGGAACCATGTTGTGGATGTATAGTGCAGTGTGGTTCTCAAGAACTGTTTGTAGACTGGTTAGGGTTTCTTTCTGTTGTCCAGAACCCATGTTTGCTACTAGTCTATGTACATTTATTTTCTTGTTGGTCTTCACAGTCAAGTCTTTGATGTTTGGGCTGAAGGACATGAGAGTTTCAAAAGGAAAGCTTAGGATTTTTGTTTTTTTTTGCATTGGAAAAAATGTCATTAAATTTTGTTGATGGATGTTTCTTTGATTCATGGTTGTCTGGGATTAGCAAAGATTGGTGATTTTTTAGGGAAGGCCTTTACTCATTTTTGAAGCTATTGTTCTAGTTAGTTTAATTAAATAATTGTATTAGCAACTGTGCAACAATTGTTTTTTAAATACACATAGACATGCATGTACAGTTGTCTCTTTTTATTTGTATTGGTGGCAGTGTCTTCTAGTTAGTAGTGTAGTGGGAGATATATATCTTTGGGTCCAGCGGCGGCACCAGGAATTTTTAGTTGGGGAGGCTAAGGGTGGGGCTGAGAAATTTTTGGGGGGCTAATAGTAATGTGATAATACAGATATATTATCCTTATTTCAAAAGGGGAGGGGGTTAATTGTTGGGCTATCTAGCACTGATGGCTGACAAATCTTTAGCCCTGGCAATTAAAAATTCCACTTAATAAAATTATTTCAATGAGTGTTTTAAATTTTCAATTTGCTCATTTCAGTTGGGGGGGCTGGCCACTTTTTTTTTTGGGGGGGGGGGGTTAAAGCCCCCCCGAGCCCCCCCCTGGCGCCGCCACTGTTTGGGTCATAGATTTAGGACATGAACAAGTCTTGTATGACTTGATAGACTTACTCGTTATCTTGAGTGGTGGACATAAAGAAATGTACTTGCTACAGCTATGCAAAAGGTGCTGCTGTCCATTGTAACATTTAGAAATGAAGCCAGGTCAACGTGTTATTGTTCATTTTTTGATTTGTGAGAGAGTATCAATCAATCTTTTGCCCCAGGTCTCTTGCACAAGATCCATGGTTCTCCGGTAACTGGCAACAGCCACTGTATTGGTTCACAGGTCACTCAAGGAAGAAGTATTGTGTTGTTGTCTGCTATCTTTGATAGAGTAAGACATGTGTATATATATATATATATATATATATGTATATATATATATATGTATATATATATATAGTGCAGAGTTAATGTTACAGTGTCATTGGTCAAAAGAATTTCTTTCAAGTATCTATATATATATATATCTGTATTTTCATTCAGGGTTGACAGCTCTGAAAATGTCAATACTATGTGTTATGTACAGATAGTTTTGAAATGTGTCATAATCTATTTACCATACAACAGCCTAATTTTCATGGCTTCAGCAATGGAAATTCTGAAATCTAAATTATTTAATTTTGCTGCTCAACAACTAAAGTGGGATAGTAAGATGACTAATGATTTTTGAAGATGTAGATCATAGTTGCAGTTCAGGTTCCTCGTGATAGTGATATGCATGTGTTACCTGAAGTTTTTAAAGTTTAAGTTTAGAAATGCTAATATGTATTGATAAGGCTGCAGTTCTCCTGCAAGAAAGATGAGAGGCAATGAATTGATTGATTGAAATCATAAATTCAGTTACAAATGTGTGGTTTTGAGAAACAATATTTTCTTTCAACATCTTTGAAATGTGCCGTGAACATTCAGCTTTACATGTTCATCGGTTCCAGTCCAAATCAGTGAGCGAAATGAGTGCCCTTGGTGTGTGTGTAAACTGGAAGGTAACGGATGAAACCCGTTGAATATGGTTGGTTTCCATGGTTGCAGTCAGTTGAGATACTGCTCCCTGTTGATATTGAAGTACAAATGAGGTTCTGATGATTTGCTTTTGGGTATGGGCAAGCAAATAGCCAAAGAGGACCCAAAGCAGAGTTGTTGTCATGAAGAATTGGTGGAGTGATATGTGGCCTTTTCTCCTCATCACAGTGGCTGGGTGGCAGTGGGAACAGCCTTTAAGAATAACAGCATTGCCCTTGGTATTTTCATGGTTCTGCTTGCGATTGCCAGCTCCGCACTGGCTGCAGCCATGGCATTCTCTCTCATTTGGGTAGGTGGATAAAATCCATAGTCACATGTTGGGACTTTTACCTTTGGCACTAGTCACATTTAGGGCAGATGGACACCTTTTCCCTATATTCCTTCCCATCATGTAGGTGTGTCATTCCCTTAATACTAAGCACTACCTCTACTAACAAAACCGGCCTCCAAATCTTTGACAGTTGAATTTTTTCTCACTCAAAATTAACTAAAGGTACTTGCTGCCCCGTTTTATGATCCCTCTAACCCTTACCTTGTTCCTTATCTCTCAGATCTATGCATGTCCTGTTCTGCCACAAAGAGTATTCTTGTGAGTAGTGTGATGGTAATAATTGCAGTTGCTAACACTGGATGAGACTGCCTGTGATTAAGACAGTTTTGTTAATGTATTTGAGAGATCAAGATTCGATATTTAGGGAGGGAAGCAGCCACACATACCTTAACATTCACTTTGTCATATATCATACACTTTTAACCGAATTTCATATTTATTAAGCATGGTTGCTTCATAGTAATATGATTACGTATATTGTGAGCTTTTTATCTGTTTTGTTGTTTTGTAGTTAATGGTTTGCATGTTACTGATAACTTACTGCTTGATGCACTTTTGCCTTTTAAACTCTGGTTGTGATGTAACTAGTTTGGTGGTTACTATGTGCATCCTGATTATTTTTTCCCTTTCATTTTTTTCCTGAATGGAAGAAAGCTTTTAGTTTCCTACTCTTATTTCTTTTGACACTTCACCTGTCATGGGCTGCATATAGTGTAACCACAGTGAAGATTAAAAATACCCTGTTTATAATTAATTGATACATTGAATATTATAAATAATAGATGTGTTTATACATGTTATAATTTTGAATATATATAAGATTGTGTAAACTTTGTAAATATTCATATAATTTTTTCTTGTATACACAGTATACACAGGCACACAAATCATACATATCTAGATTTGTATGTGGTTTTGCATATCATGCTCAGAGTACATTTTGTATTTATTCTAACTTGGTGGCCAAATGGTATATACATAGAACAGGTAACCATGTAAATGTTGGTGTGCATATACAGGTAAAGACTGTTTTCTCTAAGACAAGTTTTATTGAAGACGACTGCATATTTACAGTTAGCAATATTTTTGTCATCTACTTTCTGGATGGTTGTTTTAAGATCAGGAAGAAGATCAAAGACAAGAGTGTTTATATCCATGGTGTATGTAGGTGATGTTTCATGTAAGAACCAAATTAGTACAAACTATTCAGGCAATCATCCAGGTTTAAAAACTGTACCAACAGAAGCAAGATCCCCCAGATGGAATCACCACCCCACAGAAGACACTAAACTCCTCATCTTCATACATTTCCAAAATCTATTTTTACCTAGACAGTAGTCCAATATCTCTTCGTTGTGAGAATTATGGGCCAATGCTGTGGCCATTGCCAGTTGCCCATGAAGGTGTGGGCATCCTGCATGATTCATGTATACATGAGACCTTTCAAGACAATTTTATAATTGTGTGGAATAGGATGAATCTACATATCAGTACACCATGGGTTTTTACTTATAAGGGAGGTAGCCAAATTAAAATGCAAGTACTCACTCCCACCCATTCCATTCCCATTCACCACCCTTTCATCCCACTTATCTTAGCTCCTCATGTATGACGGGTCATCCCTGTATCCTGCCCACTGCCCTGGGTCAGAAGCAATGTAGCAAGACATAGCACATCCACATTAAGGCCATTTCACTTAATCAACAAAACCCCTCTCCATCCCCTTTGAAGAAAGCTCCTTCCATTCCACCACATGCTTACCTATCTTCTCACTATTAGAGTCACCCATTCCCTTCCTTGTCCTCTCCTCATGTCTGACACTCTCCCCACTACACTCTCAAACATAAAATTGCCCCTCTCTTGCAACTATTATTTATGTATCAAGGACTTCTTATAGTCAAAGGCATGTACCTACTCCCACCCATTCCATCCCCATCCACCACCTTTTCCCCCTCCCATATTAGCTCCTCATGGATGATGGCTCGTCCCTGTATCCTGCCCACTGCTGTGGGTCAGAAGCAATGCAGCAAGACACAACATTTAATGCCAACACATCCATCATCCTCACCGACATGCTGCCTAACATACTCCCTAATAGGATAAATAACTGACTTAGTGAATTAATGGGCAGTTTTAATTAAACTTGTTTAAAAGATAAAATACCCTCCTTACCTTCAACTGCCCTTCCATTCTACTGCGTCCATAGATCTCTCTTTTACTACCTTTGACTCCACCTCTTGAGTACAATATTGTCCCCAAGGATAGAAGGTTATGGGTAATGAAATACTAATACATCTTTATTTTAGGAGAATTATAACCAATATTTCTGTCATTCTCTTCATAGCTTGAGAGTAGTATGTCTCCACCCATGCCCAAATAGTAGACCCAACACGACCTTGAATGTAGAATACTGTTTTAGCAATGGGTTAATATTATCCATAAGAATAGAAGTGCTAATCAGCAACAAATGTTATAATATTGTTCTTCTCTCTTTGTTCTTCCTCCTCCTCTCGCCTCTTTCTCCTTTCATAAAGACATGAGAATGGGGAAACTGCAAAAGACCATAAGGCCTACACTTGGCAGTTCCATGACCATTTATTCCCATCCTTGAAGTTATCTCATCTTGTAAAACAACCACTTGTTTCAGCACTCACTACATTGTTACTAAGTCTATTCCATTCATTAACCATTCTGTTGGTAAACCAAGTCTTGCCTATATCCTTACTAAATCTAAATTTGTCCAAGTTATCCATTACTACATGACCTGCCCTGCTGGCTTTGTGGTGACCTTATCCTCTCTTTCTTTCTTCCCCCTTTCCTTCCTCCTTCCTCTGTACTCCCCCATATAGTGTATCGATTGCACAAGTTTAATGTTGTCAGTATTGTAGGAACTTTAATGACATCCCAACAGGCTAGAGTCATGCAGCATTATTTTTTTTATTTGAGACTCCTTGTTTCCTCTCAAAAGTGAATGCTGATGGATCACTTTCAACTTCCACAACCCCTCCTTTCTGCTACGGTCTTAATCTTTCCATGACCATTCCTGTGATTCTACTTCTTCAGTGTGATGCTATTCCCAAAGACGGAAATCCTGGTCATTCCACCAACCAGAACAGTGTACTTCCTCCGCTCTCCTTTCTTCCCCTCCCCCCTCCACCTCTCTCTTTCTTTCTCACTTTCTCTTCTTTTCTTCTCTTTTCCTCTCTTTTCTCCTCTCTCTTTCCCATGCTGGAATTCAACAAAGTTTAGCAGTGTTTCAGCACATGAATCAATTTAATCACTGTTTAGACTGGGACAAAGCTGATCTTGTATATAAATCAAGTTGCAGGTTCAGGAGGAAGATGGTTGAATCCACAGTAATAGATTATATTCCCCATATGAATATTTCAAAGGGGCAGTGGTCTTCAGAGATACTAATGGAATTATGGTCCCCAATATGGTTATTAGGCATCTTCCACCAGACCCCACACTGCATGACCAATAGGTCACTAATAGAGTAAGGATAGGCATTTTTCAGCCCTTCTCCTGTTTTATGCAAGAGAGTGTTATACAAGTATAGTACCCTTCTATTCTGTACTACTGAAGAGAACTGTAGCTTACAGTTAAGATATATAGATTCACCGTTTCCATTTTTTCTGCTCTGACTGTGGGTTTATATATATATACATACATACATACATACATACATGTTGAAGCTCCCAAACTCTGTACTCTGAAACCTGGGGTCATCTATGTTGTACAATCTCAAAAAAGGGAAAACCAAGTCATGTAAATTTTATGCTACTTGTGAAACCCGGAAAAGTTCGGATATACATAAGACCACAAGACATGGGAAGAGTGAGGATTTTGACAAAGTAATGATGCAGTGAGTCTGACAATATCGTAATGATGATGAAAGTATCGGGGGACATGATTATGACACAAGCTAAGCTATGCAGAGCTGATTTTGGAACATGTCATTACTCGGAAGGCTGGCAAGCAAAATTTAAAATACCTCATAGTTTATCATATCAAACAGTGTGTGGACCATGTAGCAGCAGAGGAATATGTGAAGGAATTTGAGAAGCTGGTACATGAAGAAAATCTCTCCCAAACATATAATGTTGATGAGACTGCATTGTAGTGGTGTATGCCAAAGAAGACAATAAAAATGAAGGATGAGGTGAATCCAACTGGCTGAAAGGAACATAAAGACAGAGTTACCTTAATGGGATGTTTTGATCCTGCTGGGACCCATAGATTAGAATTAATGGTCATTGGACGAAGCTTCCACCCAAGGACACAAAATGATGTTGAGATATACCCTGTCATGTACAGAGCTTCAAAGTGTGCATGGATCACAACTAAAATCATGTTGGACTGGTTTGATAATTATTTTGTTCCTGAGGCTCGTGCCCACTGCACCAAAGTAAACTTTCTATAAGTCGGAAATTTCTACCACTTGGCTGTGCTGGTCCTTAGGGTGCCGAATTTGGGAGCTTCAACCTATGTGTGTGTGTGTGTGTGTGTTCATATATATATATATATATATATATATATATATATATATATATATATATATATATATACACACATACTATATATCTGTCTATCAGTCATAGAGCAGGTTAGGTGTCCACAAGTTAATGATTGTCAGTTTATGTACAGACCATTTGGCTTCTAAGGAATTTAAGTACAAATACATGTAGATGTGCAAAAACACAAACATAAATTGTCACTAGTACACATATGATATTGAAAAGTTTGTGGACTGTTTTTTCACCTGCAAACAAGGTCATTTGGTGATTACTAAAGGTTATCATTAGATTAGTCTTCTAAGGTATAACCTCTTAACTCAATTCCCACTTTTCTCATTTCATGTAAATAGAAAATACCAGAGGATAGTTTTGACAAAAAGATGGGCAGACACAGGGTTCTGATATGTAGCCATTTTTTTTTTTTTTTTTTATGAAGATGTGCCCAGATCATCCAAATGTTTCACTATGGTGCAAAACTCAAGTGCTGTCAAGTAACATTGATTCACACACATTGACTTTTTGCTGAACTATGAATAGCATGATGTGCATTCCATGTGACAAGGTGTGACTAGTGGCCATGCCATGTCTTTTGGTGTGCATCAAGTTTTAATCGTGGAGGTTTAAAATGTTTGTGTGTGTAAAAAAAATAAACAGAGCTCATCTTTAGATATTACTAGGTGTGCTGCATCTTTATTCACCTTATAACATTAGAAGTGACAAAAACTTTTGTATACATTAGTTGTATCATTCAAGGATTTTTAACCCAGATAATAAGTCTGTCCTTGATTAAACTGTGGACATCAATATTGTATTGTCCAAAAGAATGAGCCAGCCAATACACTCCACAGGAATTACCTCCTGCAAAGGTATAAAGTAAATGGAATGCTGGACACTTTATCTGTAGGATGTCTTGAAACACTGTTTTCCATAGGGATGCATTAACTCCTGGAATAGCTGAGAACAGAAATGTCAAGATGGTGTCATTTGCAAGTGCCTCAGTCCACAAACTTTTCAATTCCACTGTATGCATACATACTCTTAAATTTGAATTTTGTTTTTATACATGTGTAATAAGCTGAGGAATGTAACACTTTCATGTTATTAATTTATTTTGTTCATATGGTGTAGGTCCACCGTATATACCGTAGTACAGGTGCCAGCTTTGCCAAAGCCCATGCAGAATTTACACAAGGAGTAATGCGCAATGAGCACGTGCAACAGGCTGCTGCTTCCGCAGCGTCGGCTGCCATGAGGTCACAGTTCCAGACTGCAACAAGTCCAGGAGCCAATGCAGATGGGACACCTCGATTTTAAGGTAATGAACATTGTCTTATAGATGAAACATTGTTTAGTTACTCAATATAGGTTTTTAGTCCAAATAATGCTGCTTGGTGATTTTATGATGTGGATAACTTAAAGGCAGTGCTGCTTGAATGCAGATTAATCCAGCGTGTAAAGAAAATGATTCCTGAGTTATAATAAGATATTTGTATCTTCATATATCTCCTAGGTATCTCTTTTGTATTGAGATATTGACTACATGGTAACATGCAACTAATACCTTGGGAACTATTTTGGGATACCCTTATGGACCAGAGTCACACATCAGTCATCTGTGTTTATATAAAATTGCTAATAAAGGAATGATGATACATCTGTACTACAACTGTCCCACCCTTATGCTGTTCCTTTAAAGATATCCTTTACCACTTTCATGATTCTTTCTCATCCTGATCCTCCTGTGATG
The DNA here is from genome assembly GCF_046742065.1 of Oratosquilla oratoria. Lineage (NCBI taxonomy): Eukaryota > Metazoa > Arthropoda > Malacostraca > Stomatopoda > Squillidae > Oratosquilla > Oratosquilla oratoria. Next base: position 23,425,501 of record NC_134782.1, read on the forward strand.
TGGGTAAAACCATTGTGCCAAAATGTTTCTCATACATGTTGTTAAAAGTAACTAAAAAGAATAGGAAATATTTAAGTTAGTGAAGAAGTAACTTTTGGAAATTGATCTTCGAATTTAAAGTGTATTATCCTAAGTTAATTATTTGTTTAGTAGTATGAAATTTTGTATTAAGGCTGGTACTAGTGATAGTCCTGGAAGATGGATATTGGAGAGTCAACTACCTTCTACCCATCTTCATAACCTGTTAACACATTGCAGTCACATGAGACTGACACACCTCTATTAGACCCAAGATCTTTTTGTATCAATTTCCCACTTTTTACACATGTAGAGAGGTGACAGCCAACAACTGTTCCCTTCCTACTGCTATTATAAACCAATGATATAGACATAGTTGGGTTGGCTCAGATAGTTGAATTTGAACATAAGAGTGACCAATACAAGTGTATACAGGACACCATTAGCATAGCTCTTACACTATACTACAGTTAGATCTATTAATACAATACAAACAAGTCCAAATTCTCTGTTCATAGAGATTTGTGGAAAGGAGGGAGGGAGGGGCCTGAAGATCATTGCCAGCCTCTTATGCAGATATGGGTTTCCAGTTAATGAAGCTCAAGACAACATTTATTATTATTATGCATGAAGTTCAATTCTGTTTTGCTTATGTGTTTTGATCTTGTGTATTTTACTAGGCTGTGCCAGCTTTCCCAGACAATCTGTGAGCAGTGTGGTGGTGGTAGTGGAATCGTTCATCATCCTTGGAGTCAAGTCGGACGCCGTCCCACAACCACGAGCTTCCCACACACTTGTGCTGAGATGGACTGTGGGGGGCTGAAATAAATAGACATAGATAATAATTGCCAAAAAGAAAGTAACAATAAAAAGTGGAGGACTTATTTGTGAAACCCAGCCAAAGTTGTGTAAACCACAGGAAAATGCAAAGAATAAGAAAGATAAGGATGTATGGTTGTATGAATCCAAATTGAAAGTGGAAAGGGGAAATATGTAGAGTTCTATGATGAAATTTTCAAATTTGAAAGTGCTTTAGATTTTGGCATTACTGTACATATATGAAGTACTTAGGTAGATTAACTTAGGGAATTATTAAATTGTTTCATCTTGTTTACAGACACACATAGGTTAACAAAAGTTCAGTAGGATTCTCAGCCTTCAAATAAAGCCATGTGATACCAATATCTTTTCACCACACTATGTATTATGATAATACTGATGGATATTGAAGCCACAAATTCTTCACCTAACTTTGTATAATTAAAATCTTCAAGTGATTGTTATGATTATTAAAAACAAATTGACTAAATGAGTTCCTAGCATGCAGCATCATTCTAAGTAGAGTAAAGCATGCAGTATGAATTCACCTCAGTTTTCCACCATTGTAAAAGAATGCCGAGATATTGTTATAGAATGTGCAGATAGGATCATAACATGTTTTGAATGTGTAAAGAAATATTTTGTACTAAACCAGGCTTGGCATGCACCTCTTTATAAGGAAAGTATACATATACTCAAATTTCACACAGATTTTACATACCCTGGATTTCATACCCCTTTCTCTGTCTCGCTTTCTTTCTCTCTCCACACACACATACACACATGCACACGCCATTCATGCATACATTAATTTTGTAAAAAGTTGAGGTAAACAATAAAGTCGGGTCTGAACCAGCTCCTTGTTACTCCTCTCTTGATGTAATCTAACATTCTCCTGCTGTCTTCTTGTATGAATGTTTGGTATTCCATTATAGGAGCTCAGGATGGTTTATGCTTGAGTGAATGAAGACTGATATGGATTTTAAATGTTGAACTGCACACATGGATCATGGTGAATGGTGCAAGTGTAATTATTAAGTGAAGTGATAGATGACTTGCATATGAATGGAATTAGTCCTTTCAGATGTGGCACAACTCGTTTTCTTTCTTGTTCAGGAAATGTGTTAGGATGATCAATTGTGTAATGAGGAGGAAGATGTGAAATAAAGTTTTCAATAATACATTAAAACACAAGTTTAGGACTTCTTTCTTGAAAGAAAATACTTTGTGATCGCAGAAAATTAATTTATGTTAGCAGAGAAGGTAATGCCACCTTTTAGGATAGCAATTTGAAAGAATATATATATATATAGCATGGATGGAAAATGCTGTTAGCTTGTCAAATGGTATGTTATAAAACAAGTTACAACGTAAGTGCAGAATAATTTTTGCAGGTCTGTAGGTATGCTGAGTTTCATGTAGGTGCAGAACAAAGAAATAAGTGAGACGGTGCATGCATAGCCTAAGTGAAGTGAAACATTGCATGGCGCATTGTGTCAGTTTAGGTGGTGTACTGGGTGGTTGCAGGATGGTGTATTCTACAATGTAGGTGGTGGGTGGTTAAGGCTTTGAATGAAGTATGTTAGGAATGATGAGGGTATTTATATGCATGATTTTGGTTCCATGCATACTAAGAGGAGGGTTGAGAAAGGACAAGGCCCTTTACCCAGAGAGCTTGAAGGCGTAGTCTTGGGTCAAAAAAGAATGTTTAGGGTACTGTATTAGTAACTTGGCCGTGATGTTACACAAGGTCCACTAGGCTAAGGTCAGTAGTTACTCATACTTAAAGTCATTGGCTGCACTTGGCTCCCTCAAGATTGCATCCCACATTTAACCTACACACTGACAGCTGTTACTTGATGCAGCTTTGTGAAATAGTCCTCTCTCTCTCATTATCTCTCTCACTTTTCTTCTCTTGATCTTTCTTTCATTCATATGTGCTAGTCCCTTTTAAATGATATCTTCCTTGCTATTTTTGGTAGTGTTGACCAGTTGTTATGGACTACTTGTACAAAATCTGCTCTTGTTACAATAGACACAGTACAGTGACCAGTGTGGCGGTTATACCAATCCTCTGCTGTCTTTTGGTTTCTTCTTGTTGATGTTGTGCAAGACCATTGAAGACAAATGTGTGATGATCTATCTTTTCTGTCTTTATACTCTCTCTGCCTGTCTGTCTGTCCTCCAAAGTAAGGTTTAAATATGGGTTTGCCATTGGGTTTTATTTGATGAAAAAGATGTATAGCTTTGTGGTTAAGTCTGGATGTTTTGGTATGTTTGTTATTAAGTAGAGGACAGCCTCTGCTCAAGCCACAGTGCACCATTGATGAGGTGGCTAGTGGACTGTATCATTTGAGGTGAACATAATTGTTATGTCATACATACATATATATATATATTTATATATAAATTAGACGTATATTTTGGCTGCAGTTTATTTGTTAATTTTGTGAAGGTCCAAGCAATTCTTACGTTATATTTTATTGATTTTTACTTGTTTGAAGTTTGCTTTGCATCTTACCATATAATTAGAAGTTTGTTCTGCTCATTTCCATGAGTTTGTGATTGCATTCCTTCATTTGTAACGACAGTAGTCTTCTGTAGGAGTAGGTATATTATTGATTGTTAAATAAACAGGTAGCAACAGGAATCCAAAAGAAACTCCAGTGTTGTATTTCATCAGTCATGTTTTGTTGAAATGGGAAAGTGTAGAATGGTTCACCAAGGGAGTTGCTTTAGGCTGTAGAAAGGTCAACTTGTGCAAGTCTTGTACAAGCTGGAGTCTTCTGTGTATACTGTACATTGTTATCTCATCTTTCTCGTGTTCATTACCTGTTGGCAGGTCTGTCTTCTGAGGACAAAGTAAGAAAAATTTACAGTGTGCCTCAACACATTATATAGTAGTCCCAAATATGAAATGTGATTTGAATTGGTATTCACCAGCAATCTCACCAATTTGTGACAAATTTGTCTTTTGATTAACTATTACATTTGCAGGTTATATCTGTGTGGCTGAAACTTTACAAAGAGGAAAATATATCTTGTAGATGTCAGTTCTATTATTTTTCTAACCTTGGAAATTGAGTAACTGAAACTGTCCCAGAGAACCTTCATACCTCAGTGGTTATATCCCATCAACTATATAGAATTTTTGGTATTAGCCAGAACAAATTAAGTACAGTGTCACCCATTTACTATGATGAATACAATTGGGACCTGTGTACTCACATGTGTTCCATGATATTTATTGTAGCCAAATAACAGCTTCCAATATTCTTCTGAAGGGGGTCGGGACTTCTTACAGACTTCCTTTCTTTAAGGAAGGCCAACAGCAGCTTCACTACTTCCCTGTGGTACTCCCTGGGATCACCACCCACCAAGGAAGTTGATGTAGCGACTCGCTTATTGTATATTCAGCCACTGTCAAAATTTTCCTCCAACTGTCTAACAGCAGCATGGGTGCAGGAAAAGTAGAAGGTGCATGAATAAAATTTTGCGGTAAGGTAGATTTCTGGGAAGTTTTTGGCAAAAAGTAAGGATGGTTTTTGGGCCTTATGGATTTGGAGAAGGCTTATAACAGGGTAGACAGGAAGGCACTGTGGCTGGTATAGCAGATTATGGAATTGAGGGAAAGCTGTCAAGAATTTTTGGAAGAGTAGAGGATTGGGAATCATGAGAATGAGTGGTTAGGGGTGAAGGTAGGGTGGTGTCATGTTGCCATGGCTGAGATATACAGGGGAAAGGATGGCAAGAAGTCTTACAGGAGAGAGGCTTGAGGAACATGGTAATTGTAAACAAGTTCAGATGCAGCAAGAAATTGAGGAATAGGGTAAGTGGTAAACTGTAGAGTGAGGGAAGCGAGTAAATGTCCTGAGGATTGAAAAGTGTCAAGAAATGGACCCAAAAAGATTATATGAATGGGTGAATGTAGGTCTTCCCAGAGAAATATTGAAAGGCAGTACAAGACACTTTTAGGGCCCTGAGGTAGGCAGATTTTTCATGATCTGATATCCAGGAAATCTATGTATAAGCTCATAAATGCATTATTTCCATGATCAGATATAATGTAACAAACTATGCAGCAACATAAATCAGTATGGTTACATCAATTGCCTTTTAGTTTTTTTCACTGTAAAACAGTTGTTCTTGAGTGGTGACGTTTGTGGGTTCCTTCTTAGTTCTTGGGCCCTGGAACAAAATATCAGCTGGATTCCCTTCTTACATGCCCCGGGTGATTATGCCAATAGCTGACACTGTGTGAGTTAAAAATTTGGAATTAAAGAGAGACACAAAGAAGTTTAAATGTATATGAGATGAAGTGTGATAAGTATAGTGGGGATTTCAAGGTTAGAATGAGAAATGAGAAGTTGAGGGGGGTAGAAAGGGATAGGACTGAGAAAAATTGAGATGGTTTGGGCACATGGAAAGAATGAAGAAATATTAGCAAAAAGATTGGAAAGCATAGGTGGATAGATTGAACTTGAGGGGATGAAAAAAAATTATTTCCATATATGTCTTACCACAAAAAAATGATCTACACAACCCCTACCTGTCCTAAACCCACACTGTGCCTCACCAATTACTCCCTCTTCCTCCCCAAATCTGCTCAAACCCCATAAGCCTTCCCAACTACACTTAATAAGTTGATCCCTCTGAAACTACTACATTCACACTTGTCCCCTCTAACCTTGTAAAGTAGAACTATACAGGCACTCCTCCAGTCCTATGGCACTCTACCCTCTCTTAAACATTAAATAACCTCACCAGCCAGTCCACCATAACTGTACCTCCTTTTTTCAGACATTCTGCATGGCATCCATCCATCCTGGCCTCATCATCTTAACAGCTGTCTTCACTTCATCTTTCCTTATTTCTCCTCCATTTTCTTCACTCATCACAGTCATTTTCTTATCGCTTCCCATTACAACTACCTTTCCCTCCCTATCCTCCTTCACATTTAGCAACTCCTAAAATACTCAGCTCACCTTCCTCTCACTGCCTTCTCTTCCATTATTATCTCTCCATCTACACCTTTTACCTTTTCTTCTCTACTTGATTCCCCTCCTCTTCCTCTTTTAATTTCTTTCCAAAACATTTTTTATTACTTTCAAAATTTTGTCATACTCTTACCCCATTTCACATCTGCTCTCCTCTTTGCCTCCTTTATGTTTTACTTCTCTTTACTTTGTACCTCTCGTATGACTCCATCCTAATTTGTAACCAATCTATGAAAGCCTGCTTCTCTTTTACACCCTTTTTTGCTTCTTCCCACCACTCGCTACCCTTTCTTCTATTTCCTCCCATCCTCCTTGTTCCACACACCATCTTTGCACACCTTATGACTCCCTCCTTGAACCATCCTCATTCCTCCTCCACTCCTAGTTCTACTCTATCCTTCACTCCCTCCCACTCTTTCAGCTTCTTATACTCCTCTTTTTCTTTCTCATTTAAGCAGTTCACTCTAAGTACCTCCCTACCCTCTGCCCTTTTCCTCGTTCACCTCCTCTCCACTCTCAACTTACCTTCCACCAAAAAATTATCTGATATTCCCCAACTCTCTCCCCTTAGAACATGTACATACTTCACTCTTCCTACTATACTCCTGGTTACCACTATATAGTCTATTAACAGGCTATCTGACACCCTTCCATCCACCAACCTCTCCCATGTGTACTTATGCTTGACTTTCTTCCTAAACACTGTATTTGCTATCAACTCTCTAGACATATCACTACAATTTTGTTCCTGGAACTCCATACTTCCCAATCACTCCATCTATTGGTTCATTTCCTACCCTAGCATTAAGGCCTCCCAATACAACTACATTGACATTACTCCCTAATCCCTCTATGCACTCATTTAAATCCATCCAAAAAGCTTCCCTTTCCTCTATGCTATTCTCACTTCCAGGCCCATATGTACTTACAAAAACCCACATCTCCCTTCCCAGCTTCACCTTCGTTCACATTAACCTTGAAATTTCCTTTCATTCCACTACACGCTTACCTATCTCTATACTTGTATAGCCACCCCTTCTCTCCCTCGTCCTCTCTTCACTCCTGAGAACCTCCCATCTACACTCCCAAACTCACACTTGCCCCTCCTTTTCAACTTAGTTTCACTCAATGCCAACACATCCATCTTCTCACAAACACACTGGCCATCTCTTCCCTTTTACTTTCATCTGTACCACACCCACGCACATTAAAAGAGCCAAACCTTAGGGTACTGGTTGGAAAACTCCTAGACCCCCTTATGCCTTTACTTTTTTAGGAATGTCTCCTGTGGAGCTACAGGTAGCAGGATTCCTAGTCCTATCCCCAGTCCCGTTATGTGTATATATATATATACATATGACGTAAGTGGAGTAGGAAAAACAAGTCCTAGTCTGAGTTTTTTTCTGACTAGTTTCGCAGGTATGCTTTTTCAAAGGATACCTTCCTGCGAAACTAGTCAAGAATAAACTCAGACTAAGACTCCTGTGTTTCCTACTCCACTTACGTCAACCTGTCAGAATGTCTCAACAAACACACACACACACACACACTTTCGTCGGATGGACGTCGAAGATTGGAGTTCTGAAGAAAAAGTGAAATTTTCGTGGATCTCAACGCAAAGGAAGTACCTTATTGTATTTACAGGGAAGGGGATTAGAAATATAGATAAGAGCAGCGCAATGGAAGGTGAGGATAATAATTTCCAGAGATTTAATGAGGGGGGGGGGCGGATACCAACCTCCCCCGATTAGCAAGACTAGAGGAAAAACTTGAACAAATGACCGAACATTGGGAGATTAGGTTCGGCAACATAGCAAAGATTGCGCAGAGAGCTGAAAAATTGGAAGAACTAGAGAAGGTGAACACAAACTTAACTAATGAAATAGAAGAATTAAAAAGACAGTTAAAAGAAGTAAAAGAGGAGAATGAAGAATTAAAGAGGAATAATATAGACAACAAAGAGGCCATAGCAAAAGAAGCACAGGGTTGGGAAAAAAATCCAAGAAAACAGTAAAGTTGCATTTACTGACATAATTAAACAGCAAATGAAAGAACAAACTGAAGACTCAGTTATTAAAGTGATGAGACAGAAGGAGAATACAGTAAGAGACTTAGCAGGTAAAAAGAAATGTATGATTATATTAGGAATGGAAGAGAAACATAACCTAAATAGAACCACAAGAATCAATGAGGAAAAAGAAAAAGTAAGTTTACTAGAATTAGTTCAGAAAAATGAACCTGAAATCATGAAACAAATTGAAGAGGTGTTTAGACTCGGAAAATATAGTACAGACAAGACCAGACCAATTAAGATTAAATTCAGGTCACAAACGACGGCAGAGAATATCTTAGCAAAAACAGGGAAACTAGCAGCAAGTGAACAATATAAAAAGGTATAGATAAAAAGAGAAACGAATAAAGAGGAAAGAGAGGAGAAAAAATGAAAAGACATGAAGCTAAGGAAAAAAACGAGAACAGAGCAGAGTCAGAAAAAAAAATTCTATTGGAGAGTAGTGAATATGAAAATAAGGAAATACGACATACTAGAGAAAAACAAAAGGGAAACAGAGAATACAATGGAAGTGGCAGAAAACTAAGAGTGTCTTACACAAATATAGATGGATTAATAACAGGATTGAATGAGCTGAATGATTATCTGAAGGAAAAAGAACCGGACATAATGGGAATTGTAGAAACGAAATTAAAAGGTCCACTACCACCCAACAGTGTAGGAGATGATGCATATAATTATTGGATTAGAAACAGAGTGACAAAACAAGGGGGTGGAGTTATGTTCCTGACTAAGAAGGATATAAACGTGAGGTGTATCACATATGGAAAGAATACATTATTATATAAGTTTGATAAATTATGTGCCTCCAAAAACAGCCTCGTGGAAAGAGAGTGAACATTAAAGTATGTTAGAAGACACAAGGATAACATTAAATAAGATAATGGAAGATGGAGGAAGAATAGTTATGATGGGAGACTTTAATTGCACAGAAGTCTGCTGGGAAGAGATGACAGTAAAGGGTGGAGACAGCTCATGGGGAAATGTTCTACTCGAGATGATTATTGACCATACAATGACACAGTGGATACAGGAGAACACTAGGTATAGAAATGAAGAAGAGCCATCGAGACTAGACCTAATAATCACTTCTGAACCTAGAATAGTGGAAAAGATTGAATATAAAACACCAATAAGTAAAAGTGACCACATATTGGTCTCCAGCTTAGCATTTCCTGTTTGGACTTTTGGTTCTATTATCGTCATATGCGTTCATGAAATGATCGCATATTATTCTTGCGTGTGTCAGCTCTAATCTGATGCCTGGATTTGGAAGGATTAGTGGACCCGCCTAGATTGTGAGAAAGATTTCCGGCGTCCGAGCCAGCCTTCAAATCGCTCCCTTCTGACGAGACTGATTTCGTTGCATTTTTTTATTGACAGCCCTGTAAAAATATATTCAATTACTATTTCAGCGATAGTGTATGTAAACTTTTTTGTGTCATCATGTATTTTTTAAATGTATCTCGTGTCTTGCCTTTGTCATCAGGCGGCCATATTTGTTTATTTTTTCTCGGCCATTTTGCTTTCATATTGGTTGTGTATAGTTACCCTTTGCTGTGCCATTTTCCTTAAATATTCTTTTGTAGAGAATTGGCGTTATTGTTTACAATTTTTCCAGGTGAGACGGCGATAGCTAGCCCAATTTTTCCGTCGAGGGGTATGTGTTTTTGTCAGCGGTCACAATAATTAATGTATGCATTAAAAATGTCTTATTAGTTTCCGCATTGTTGCTAATTAGAAGTGGTTTCAGTTATATTATTCAACGATGTCTACTAAGTAAGATACCTTAATTTCTTAGTCCCCAAACTCCATCTCAGACGATGGCTCCCCATACATTTACTCTTTTAAATCAGGACCCATCCATAGTTAAATTCTCAGCTCAGGGTCCCCATAATACGGCAGTAGAATTCATACAACAATGTGAAGATAGTAGTCAATACTAACGTTAGTAATGAGTCTGAGAAAATCTCATTCGTGAGATCTCAACTTGTTCCTAACTCATTGGCAGCTGAAATGATGGCAGCCTCATGTCTTGACCCCAAAACATTGAACTATAATTATGATACTTTTAGAGCTAATTTCCTCAAAATATTTTCTGATACCCCTGTAGGTGATAATTTTCAATGGTGTTTTAGGTTAGCTGATGTCCTTACATCCCGATTGGGCACTCTTAACTATATGCGTGTTCAGGCCAAGGCCAGCAAGATTGTTTTTGAAGACATGGAGTCATTGTTTCATTCAGATTGTGTAGATAAAGATGTCACTTTGGAAGAGTTCCGCCCTATTTTGGATTCTGTATACTATTACTGGTGCCTTTTGAGAGGAGAGCAGCTTCCTCTCTCAGCTGTAAGACGAATGAGTCCCTGTTTTCTTTTGCAACACGGCTTTCAAGTAAACTAAAGGAAGTGACTTATGGTTCTTTGTGTATTAGCAATGCACAACAACATGCCGATGTTCCTAGTTTTCCTCTCAAAAGAACTAGGAATGTGATCCTAATTTGATTACTGGGTAGTAAGTAATTTTGATGCGGCATTTATTGGTTCATTATATGGGAGTTTGATATTTGATTTTTCCAAGACAAATTTTGTATCGGAGTTAGTTGTTCTAAAATAAATGGCTTTAGCTTTGCTGAGAGCTTTTGTTAAAAACCAGTCTGGGTGGCCTAATTTTAATAATTGAGTGCGTAGTGATTCAATTTCTGAGTTGAGAAATTCCGGGCTGCAAATCCAAAGAGCTTTTAGAGGCCCGAGACAACACTGCATTTTATATTATCAGGATGATTGCTGAAAAAATTTAAATAGCTGCCCGTATGAGTAGGCTTCCTATATACTGAAAACGACAAATGGTCTGGACGTCTGATCACTAATATATCAAGGAAAGGTATTCTTCCTTCAATTTCCCATTGTACTTTAAATTTAATGTAACGTGCTAAATTATTGAGACTATCAACTAAAACGTTCAAAGAGCCCCATTTGAAGGTTTCTCCAACTATTTTGTTTATATGTTTATCTGGTGACATGTCATTGCTGATAATTACTCTTAGGTCCCTTTCTGAATTAACTTTTTTTTAACTTCCATTGTACCGAATATATATTGTCCCGATATTCTATTTTTACTTTTTCCAAATTCCATTATACTACATTTCTTGACGTTGAAGTTCACTTCACACTTTTGACTCCATTCCCAGACTTTGTCCATTTTTTTCGTAGTGATTTACAATCTTCCTCTGTACTTACTCATTAGTAGTTTTGCATCATCTGCAAAGAAGTTCATATAACATTCCACACCTTCATCCATGTCATTTAAAAATATGGCAAACGTGTGTGTGTGTGTGTGATTCACCATGGTCCTGGATCATGTGTTGGACTCGTGATCGACAGCTATTTCCATCCCGGAAGAGAGCTCAGAACTCATATATGACCGATCTATGGACCTTACACGCACACACCAACTCCCCGCCCACGAGAGTTGTAGTAACTCACAGCGCAGCGATACTTAAACTATTTCAGCCCTGAGCGGGATTCGAACCCGGACCGCCGTATTGGCGGCCGGGAACTCTAACCACTGCGCCACGAGGTGTGTGTGTGTGTGTGTGTGTGTGTGATTCACCACTGTCTTGGATCACGTGTTGGACTCGTGATCGACAGCTATTTCCCTCCCGGAAGAGAGCTCAGAGCTCATGTATGACCGACCTATGGTTAATACTGTAACCTTACATGCACACACACTCAACTCCCCGCCCACGAGAGTTGGAGTAACGACTCGCAGCGTAGCGACACTGAAATTATTTCAGCCCTGGGCGGGATTCGAACCCGGACCACCGTATTGGCAGCCGAGACCTAATCTCTGCGCCACGAGTGTGTGTGTGTGTCTGTGTGTGAGGGTGGATGTGGGTGTAGGTGTGATTCATCATCATGGTCTTGGATCACGTGTGTGTGTGACAAATTTTCGTTCATGGATAAGATGAAAAGAAACAATTCAGAGAAACAATATGTTTATATCTAAATCAAAGTTAAAAATGGAAAGAGACGGTATCATGTAAGTATAACTCCAGTCATGTAAAATGCGATTAAATAAATACATGTTACTAATGACAACAATGTGACTAATGTAGTATTAGAAATATAAAAGAATAGAAAGCAGAGTTCATATTGTGACATTATTTTACATTAGTAAAGTATTTTATTCACAAAAAGCACAACGGCAACAGAAATGTAATGAATTTTGATAGTTCGGATAATCTTTGAGGTTAGGTTGCATTTTCTAATATAGTAGGGACTGAAACCACAGCAAATAAACCACAAGATATTGGATCCTTCAAACATATTCGTAGTGTTATTTAAAGCGTATTCAATTACTTATTCTTAACCGTATATTTAGAGCGCACTCCATGTATTTACTTTTGTCGTTTATATTGTAAGGGTAAAATATATCATAATTAATGGACTTAAATTGTAACATTAATAACTACAACAGTTAATGATATTCGTTTGATTTTTTCCTAAATTTTCCAAAGGAGTCATGTGCACAACATACTAAATCGGGTAAAAATCAACGAAGATTTGCCTAGTTGGTTACTGTTGGTATCGTGAGTGACAGGAGGAAGGGAGGAGTGATAAAACTGTGATAGCAATTATTTAGGCGGATATTGTCTTCGGTATCTTGTAAGTTAGTTATTCACTTGAAAATATGCACTTGGATATGTTAATCTATTCGAATGTGTCTTTTGTTTGGGATCAAGCTGTTCCTATAAAGTGCTGCGAAGTATTGTGAGTTGCCTATACCTCTGACTGGAATGTTTATTTGATGAATAACGGGGTTACGGTTTTTGTGTTGGCAGTAATCAGAGAATACCCGAAACGTTATCATATTCCAACACAAGGTTACTCAATATACATTTATTTCCACACATATAATTGAAGGTAAGTTATAGTCAATGTCGTCTTGAGAACAATTGAGAGTTCACACTCTAGACTAATGTTTATTTTGTTTTTTGTTTCACAAGATCTAAATTACAGTTGATGACGATGCAGAGAAAGCATTTCCTTGGGTGTGCCACTTCTTTCACTATGAATTTGCAAATGCATAAATCATATTAATTTTTCAATTTGGCTGTAATTTCTGAGATGTTGTGAAGGTGGTAGTTATTTAGGCCTATTCATTATCCAGCTATGACAGCACCTATGAATTAATTCGGTTCAGGTTTTGTTGGCTTTCATTTCAGTTGAAAATATGCCTGATTTGTATTTTCAATAATGTTAAGTCAATCATAATGTTTGAAGCAGCTGCCAAATCAAAATTTTTACTTTCTTGTATGCAAGGTATGCAGATACCATAGATTTTTAATATGCTTCAAATTTGTAGAATTATATGCAAGGGAATACTATGTGTCTTGAAGGACACAATGTTCTTGTCATGTTCTTTCTGATGTTCTGGCTAACGTGACCTTCTTTCTTGCCCTCCGTTGCCTCCTAACCTTACTTTGTATTAGGATAAATGGTCAGGATGATAGATCTTAATCTTTATTTTTCAAATTATATGTGCTTTCCAAAGATAGAATATTGGTATTTTTTCTATAATGATTTTGTTACAAAAAAAAAAAAATTAGAAGTCAAAACCTACATGATAGTATTAGAAAATGCGGTAAAATTTTAGTTGTGTACACCTATGGATAAAATTTAAGTTATACACACCAACACGATATGGCAATTGAAAATTAATTGTTAAGTTTGTAAATTATGATAGATCAACGTAATATGCGATTTTCTTGGTGGAAATCAAAAAACAAAAAAGTTGCTAAAACCTATTTTTGATAAAATTTTAGTTGAGCATGCCTACATGATATAGCAATAGAAAATTATTAATTTAATGAATTATAATAGATTATATTAGATTATAAATTATAATAGATTAATGGCGTAAATCAATTACAAAATAATTGCTATTTTGTTTAGATAGGTGCCGAGGTTGAAGAAATGAAAGGATGATAAATTAGTCTATTCTAGCCTAACCTACGTAACTTAATCTAACCTAACCTACCTAACCTAACAAACCTATGTAACCAAACCAATGTTTAGTAATTCGGTACCTCAAATTCTAAAGATCATCTGGGTCGTCATTGTTGTCATGGATGATGATGGCCTAATTATTATTGTACCTTAGTCAATTAACAGTTGATGGCAGAACCCCGTGTTCTTTCATAAAGGCCAAGGAAGCTCTATTGTCTTTGTAACAGCGCTTATTAATGTCACCTGGAGTTGGAGAACACCCAGTCCATAACGTGAAAGCCATCATCTGATAGTGACTGGGCTGGCATAATATCCATACCATATCCTAGCAGCTTCGTTCGTTAATAAATTTGCTTGTAGCAAGTTTTTTTTTCTGCCAAGAAAATCGCATATTATGTTCATGTACGTATTATAATTTACAAAATTGATATTTAATTTTCTAATGCTATATCGCATAGGTGTGCACAACTAAAATGATACCAAAAATAAAGTAACAATCTTGTAAATTATAAGACATCAATGTAATACACATTTTTCTTGGTGGAAATCAATAACAGAAGTTGCTAAGAGCAATACACATTCAAACAGAACTGTGGCAACTTCTTGAGACACCATCTTTGTTTTGATAGATTTGGAGGTTGAAGATGACAGTAACCCTGATTACCTCTAGAATTATAGGTACTATATAGCTAAATGCAGGTTAGGTAGGTTAGGTCAGAGTAGACAAATTTATCATACTTGAATTTCTTTGACCTCTGCATCTATCAAAATAAAGATGGCATCTCAAACAGCTGCTGCAGCTCTGTTTGTTAGTGTATTGCTTTTAACAGTTTATTCTATTATTGATTCCTGCCAAGAAAAATGTATATTAAATCAATGTATTATAATTTACAAAATTTATATTTAATTATTTCTTTGCTTTTTAGGGGAATGTCCCCTTTGGGGCTACAGAGAGTATGCCTAGTCCTATCCCCATCCCATTTTTTGTCACTTTTCACAGCTCAAGTGGGAACACTCGGTGGCAGTATTATTCTTCTCCCCTACCACAGGGTTCAGTGAAAAAAGGAAATGAATGTTCAGAGAAGTAGTATAGGACATTATTAAGAGTCAGGAGACAGCATGATGGAAGGATTACAGTATGATAAAGTATCGTTTCTCTATGAATAGAGATTTCCTCTATCACAGATAAAAGGATGTTTGGCTCTGGTCCATAGGGGTGCCCCGTATAGACCTGAAAGTGTCAGCTGCATGCTACTCAGCAGCTTTTAACCCCAAAATAACATGCAGCCAATACCCCAGATGGAGCATATCCTAGACAGGGAGTGGGAATAGATTATGTGGGGATGGAATGGGTAGGAGTGGATTTTATGATTTTGTTTTTGGCTACCTCCCTTGTAAGGGGGAAAAAAGCCATTGGTATATGTTTATGCATATTTAATTTTCTAATGCTATGTTGCATAGGTGTACACTTCTAAAAAATTACTTTTTTTCTTCAAGTACTTCATATTTTGCTATTAACATTTAGAATATTACTATTTATGATTAACACTAGTAAAGATGTTTCACAATTTCACAGCTGCAATTCTTAACTATATCATCAGCTAGCTCTTATCATTCTGAGTATTTTGAACCTTATATATAAGTACCACAAATTAATAGTAGTGTCGGTAACAATTTTTGAAAAATTAAGGTGGGCTAACACCTTTATATTTGCCAAGAGTTATGTTAGGTTTCACAGTTGCAGATCTTACCTATATAAGTACTGCAACTTAATTGTTACATCAGTTGTGATTAAAAAAAAATTGAGGTCAATGGACATTTTTGTACATTATAAAGATGTTAGGCAGTCTCACAGCAGCAATTCTTACCTATATCATTGGCTAGCTTGGTAAGTTTTTAGAAGTGCACTCCTATACTATATAGCAATAGAAAATTAATTTATTTTATAAATTATAATACATCAATGTAATAAATGTTATTCTTGGCAGAAATCAATAATAGAAATAGTTGCTAAAAGCTATAGATACACAAATGTAGCTGCTCTGGTTGCTTGTGATGCAATCTTTGTTTTGGTAGTGGTGGAGGTTGAAAAAATTGAAAGTATGATGAATTTGTCTATCCTAACCTAACCTAACCTCACCTACCTAGCCCCTAACCTACCTAATCTAACCTGGATTTAGTAATGTGGTACCTGTAATTCTATAGGTCATCAGGGTTGTTATCGTTGTCTCCGACCACCAAATCTATCAAAACAAAGGTGACGTCTGAAGGAGTCAATGTGACTTCGTTCATTTCTGCATAGGTTTTAGCATTTTTTTCTGGTATTGATTTCTGCCAAGAAAAATAATTATTACATTGTAGTATTATTATTTACACTATATTTGATTTTCTAATACTAGCGGGTAGGTGTGCACTTCTAAAAAAATACTGCTAGCTCTTATTCTGAGTATTTTGAACCCTAAATATACAGTAAATACTCAAAATTAATAGTAAGTTTGATATTGATAGCAATTCTTTAAAAACATTGAGAATGGTGAACATCATTATATTTACCAAATACTGTATAGGGTTTGGAATGATAATCTGTCCTACCATTTCTCTGTTACTGGGTATTATTTTAAAAGACCTATATTTGAACAAATTTGTAGTCTCATGTGGTCACAACATGGTCAAGTGAAAATAACAGGGTGTTCAACAATAAGAAATTTGAACTCATGTGGGCCAAACAAAAATTTAAAAGAGTACTGGTGCAGGGGAAATAAGACAAAGGGAACACTGAGAGATCTGGGGGTGTGGATGAGTAATGATTGTAGCTTCAAAGCATACTTAACCCACACCACTAGTGCTGTTTGTAAAATGAGTGGGTGGATCCTTCTGACCTTTAAGACCAGGATGCCTGAGGACTTGCTACCTATGTGGAAGACACTGGTAGAGTCAAAGCTGAAGTATGTATTCCAGCTGTGGTCTCCACACAAAGTCAAGGAGATACAAGAACCTGAACAGGTACAGAGGGTATTCATGAGGAGGTTAATCAGGGACTCCCTATAGGGAGATGCTGAAAATCCTCAAGCTCGCTGCAGACATGCAGAGAGCATTATATAGTGATTTACATCTGGAAAGTCCTGGAGGGCACAACGCCAAACCCATCACAAAATGAAGGAGGTGGTGTCAAAGAGAAACACAGCCCCAAGTTTGGCAGGACCTGTGAAAGAAGGTCCATAAGAAGCTGTTCTCATTGACTGAAGACAATCCAGGCAGAAAGCTTCATCTGTGCTGGCCCCAGACTCTTCAACTGTCTCCCAAGAGATAAGGGACCTAATGGGAGTCAGCACAGTGCTTTCAAGAGGACATTGGACAGATTCCTGGACAACATCCCAGATGAGCCTCCAATCCCACAGCTCAACCTCACGAGGGTAGCACCGAACTCGTTCACAGATTAATTCCAATACATGATACTCAGGAAGAGATATGGGAGTGGTGTGTCCCCATACTGGCCATGGTGTTAGTACCAAAGCCTAACTACAAGACCATGCAAGGCATACAATAGTAATTATCATAGATTAATACAAAGCCACAAATTAGTGGAACTGTGTGTAAAGATGCCATGTGCCCCTAAGTCTACAATATTCTTGGCAAGTTCTTTTTGATGTGGTAAGTGTGACCTTGTCCTCTGTTGTGGCACCATAACCATGGGGCTGCATCAAAATATCATTCAAACATAACCACTCCCTAACCCCCACACCCCCCACCCACTCCCTTTCATGCATCACAGCATCATCCATATACAACCATTCTCCATTCACCCCTATCTTCTGTCTTCTCCCTTTCTTCCTCAACAGACATCACCCTTTTTGTCAATGCCCCTTTTACCCCATCCATCCATTTCATCCTTGGTTGCCCCCTCCTGTTCACTCCTTCCACTTCTGCCTCCCACACTTTTGCTACTATTTCTTCATTCTTTCTTTCCATGTGTCAAAAACATCCCAATAGTCTTTCAACAACCCTCTACCATACTTCTCAGACATTTCATCTCAAACACATTTAAATTCTTCCTCTCTTATGTTCCATGTTTCTGACCCATAAAGTGTTGTTGGCACAATCACCCCTTTATACAATCTCCTCTTAGCATCCTTTCCAAAGTGTCTACTTCTCATTACACTTTAATCCCCCAAGGCATTTACTTGCTTCTCTCAATCTACATTCTACCTCCACTCCTCCCTTTCTCACCATATTTGCCCCCAAGTATCTGAAGTAATCCACTTCCTCCAGTCTCTCTCCCTTAATACTCACTTTCAAATTTCTGCCATCCTCTTCCCTTGTACATCATCACCTTACTTTTACCCACATTTACCTTCAACTTCCTCCTGTCACGCACCTTCCCAAACTCCATCATTAACTTCCTTAATTCCTCCTCTGATCCTGCTACAAGTGCAGTGTCAGCTAACAACAACTGGCTTATCTCCCATTTTTCTCCATTTTTTTTTTTAACCATCTCCAATCCCCTGCCCATTACTGTTGTATTTACCTCCCACACCACCTCATTCATGTACACATTGAACAGCCATGGCAACATGACACATCCCTGGTGAAGTCCCATCTTTATCTCGTACTACTCGCTCTCTCCATTTCTAATTCTAACACAGACTCTACTACTTCATAAAAACTCTTGACTGCACTTAATAGCTTTCCTCCTATCCCATATATGTACAAAACCTCTCTCAGTGCCTTCCTATCTACCCAGTCAAAAGCTTTCTCACATATTTGTCTTACCACAAAAGTGATCCATGCAACCCCTACCTTTCCAAAACCTTTCAAATGGTAGTGATAGCAAATTGTCATGAAAAATTCAAGAACCTTCATTTGGTAATGTCACCAATGATAATCATTTTAATGAAGGCTTTGTCATCTTAGAGGAGGTTTTAGAGCTGTAGATTAGATATTAATATTTGATCAGAAGAATGGCTGATAGGATGGTGTACAGCTGATAAATCAAGATCAGAAATATTGACAGTTTTTACTTTATTGGTACATACACACAAAGTGAATTGGGCTTACCAAACCAGTGATAATTAAAGATTCTAATTGTAAAAAATGAGTTGGGATTTGGTTGAGTTTGTACTTGTTCAGAGTTCTTGTGTTTTATCAAGAGATTTCCCCAAATTTTGAGATGTCTTATGTGAGGGGGGAAAATAATCTTGTCAATTTTTGTATATTAAGATTGGAGATTAGGAAAAATTGGGGTAATGTTGAAAAATAGTATTGGAATTATTGATTTGCTGATATCACAACTCTAGGAGTTTTGACATCAATTTAGCAAACATACAGTTTGTCCATGAACTAATGATTAGATTAGATTTAACTGAACTGGCTCCCTAATATTACAGTGGGGTTCTTATATGTACATCATACATACATACATATACCAAAGGTTTTTCCCCCTTACAAGGGAGGTACCGTAGCCAAAAGGGAAAGGCATAAAATCATTTCCACCCATTCCATCCCTGAATACACTCCACACCCCTCCACCCTCCCTCTTATCCGAGCACCTCCTGGATGACGGGTCATCCCTGCACCTTGTCCACTGCCCTGGGTCAGAAGCAGTGTCGCAAGACACAGCAACGCCGCTTCATTAAATCGGCGACCCCCCCCCTCTCCGTCCCCCCATGCATAAAAGGAGAGGACGGGGAGAAATCCCTTCGGGCTGCGTCAAAATTTGCTCACACATACTACCTCACACGTACTACCCCCCGCCCATTCCACCTCATGCAATCACAACATCATCCATATACAACCATTCTCCATTCACCCCTGTCTTCTGTCCTCTCCCGTCCTTCCTCAACAGACATTCCCCTCTTCCCCAAAGCCCCCTTCACCCCATCCATCCACCTCATCCTAGGACGTCCCCTCATGTTCACTCCCTCCACATCTGCCTTCCATACCTCTTTTACTAGTCTTTCTTCACTCATTCTTTCCATGTGTCCAAACCATCCTAATATTCTTTCAGATTTATTCATTCATTATTCCTGAAGAAAAGTAAATTTGCATGAATTGAAATTCAAGCAATGAACCACAAAGACACCATGCATAAGTGAAGTATGCCAAGATAAGAGGGAGGGAGGAGGGTGAATGGGAGTGGAATATGTGGGAATGGAATGGGTGGGAGTGGATTTTATGTTTTCTTTGCTGCTACCTCCTTTGTAAGAGGGAAGAAGCCATTGGTATATGTATGTATGTATACGTATGTGTTTGTATATGTATATATATAATATATATTTTATTTGTCAGAAGTTACTTGTATTGAAAATATACATTACATTAATCAGATTTGTTGTTTAATGGAAATATGTATAGTTAGACATTATTCTTCCCTAGACCTTTCTTGACCTACATGGAAAAATAGAAGGCAAACAAATAACTCAAGTTGGTTGTAGGTTCTTCCTCTTTGTTGCTCATTCAGCTGTAAAGGTTCCTGGCTGTGTTGAGTTCTTAAGTGGATGTTGGACTAGTCATCTCTTCTACAGAACTTTTATGGCTTTGTTAGTATCTATTTTTGAGATAGAGAATTGTAGAAGGGTTGATAAATAAACTGTCCCAGATGCAATCATCACAAAGAAGAGACAGAACGCCTCGTACAATAGAGAACAGCACAATATTTTTTTCCTTGAGTGACATACAGGCCACTCAAATGGCTGTTGCACCTGGCAGCCATGGGTCTCCTGTAAGAGAGATGTGGGCAACAATTTGCTTGATGTCAGTTTTGCATAGAATCATTACACAGAACACATTGAACTGTCACTATTTATTTATGACATGCCCCAGTTCTTGCAAGAGACCCATGTATCTGTCACATTACTATGATTTCCCTCATAAATGTATACATACATACATATACCAAAGGCTTTTTCCCCCTTACACAGGGGGTAGCCAAAAAGAAAAATGCATAGAAATCACTCCCACCCATTTAATTTCCCATATATTCCACTCCCCTCCACCCCCTCCCTCCCTCCTATCTTGGCAATATATGTAAATACATATATGAAATAAGTCACAAGCCCATAGGAAACTGGCTGTGGCCACTGTTTCAGTACATATTAAGATATTTTGTGAAATTGTCAGGAGCGAGTGCAGTTCAATGTAGTATAAAGTGCTCCATGTCTTTTTTGTGGTGGTTGTACCTAGGGCATTTGTTACCTGTTCTCAGGCTAATTCTGTGTTGAGAGCCTACTGTTTAAGAGTAGAGTGATTATCTAAACATAGGCATGTCAGAGCAATTCAAATTTGGCTTGGAGGTAATTTCTCAACTGGGTATTTTTGTTTGCTTTCTTGATAGTTGGAAGCATTTTTATAATAGAGGATACTGCAATAGGAATAATGTTTTAGTAATAATAATCAGAGCTGTAAGCTGCAGTGGGTAATGTTCCTGCCTCTGCAATGGCGGAGATGTGAGGTGTCACATTTCTCTGATAGCACCTAATCAGTATAGCTTTACCAACTTACTCAACACTGCATATACACTTTACACAGTCCATATACACAATGCAGATAGCCTTACCAAGCCAAATTAAGAGACATTTTGGGTAAAGTACAAAGGCTGCATTGCCCTCCAAGGGCTATATAGGATCATGTACAGTATTGGATTAAACTGAAGTTTCATTTTGTTCTAAGTAATGTCTACATAACTGAGTGGAGTTGAATTAGTAATGGAATTGGAATAAGATTCTTCATTGATTTTCCTGTGGGTGGTTGAAGCCCCACAAGTAAACATAAGTGAGGCAGGAAGAGGGTGGGATAGAGGTTGCTCTCTTGAAGGTCATGGAGCAACTGTCATAGCTCAGGGATAGCACAAGACTTTTATAGCCAGTGTGTGTAACTTGGAGAACTAAGGAAAAAAAGTGGTCTGCCATTAAGGGATATTCTTGTAGTGGCAGTGATCACAGGTTAGTAATACACAGTTTAAAAGATTTATTGCCATGTGGTTTAGATGACTAGGAATTCAATTTTGTTTGTTTTCTAAATGAGTATAATCGCTGTGGTTTGGTGGAAGGCAAATACATTAAAATATGTGATTAATCTCATTGTTATAGTATTGTGCCACATTCTGTTTAGGTTAAAACCAAACAGTTTTATTCAGTTGAAGGGACGTCATTTTACCAGAGGCATTAAAGTTAGTAGTAACTAGCATTAAAGTTACTACTAACTAGCATTTTTTTTTTTTTTTTTTTTTTTTTTTTAAAGAAAAGGTTAGACAATTTTATGCATGGGGATGATAGGTTGCAATGGACATGGAACTGCCCAGTGGCCTTATGGTCTCTTGTAGTCTCCTTCATTCATATGTTCTTGTGATGGTCAATGATAAGACAGATTTCTTGTCTTATGTAGGCCTTGGGTGTATCCTAGTTTGGAGTATTACTTCAGTTGTAATCTTTGATCCTGTGTAGAAAATTCATTACAAAAACATTCAAATATGACTTCAAAGCCTTGATAATGGTTCAGTTTTTGCATCCATAAACAAGGCAAGGATTGCAAGTACTGTTGATGTGCTTATCGATGCCCACAGCATGTACTGCTCAGTTGCCTATTGGTATTGGTAATAGGTGGTTCTTTTGAAGCTGCTATCAGTTTTAGTGCAGTTTTCCTATGCAGTTGGCCTTTGTTTTGTTTGAAATAGGGAAAAAACCTTAATTGCTTCATGGGGATGTTAGAAGTCTCCATACAAAACAGAAAAGACAATAGAATAAATTTGTGAATCTATGGGCTTATAGACTCATTCACTGGAAAAGTAGAAGTGTTTCTGGAGAGCCTTATACTTACGTTCATTCATTTTACGTTTTTTCGATTTTACGTTTGAACTGACTGTAAAAAAAAATTTTAATTTTTTTTTTTCAGTGAATGTTTTAGTTTAGCACGCTCTCCGTAGTTCAAACGATACTTACGCATGATGCTGCGTCCATTGTTTACATGGCACAAATGTGCCTTGCCTCCTCCTCCTCCACCATCTCAATTTATGTTGCTTGAATTTAATTTATTTGAAATTAATGTTATCATTTTACAATGTTATGTGTATAATTAATGATTTAGGGGTGTTTTATAAGATACGGTAATAGAATTTACGGATGTATGGTACAGTAACAACTTACGTTCATTTTCATCTTACGTTCGGCCGTTCGGAACGTAACTAAAACATAAGTTGAGGAGCGTCTGTATACCCATTCCACTTAAACCTGGTAGGGTGGGTAAAAATCCATCCAGGGCTATGAAAGTTATCTAGAGGCAGCTTGATATGGATGCAAAGTGTTAAGCATGAACAATTAAAGATGAGAACCCCAGACCTCTTGGTGGTGGTTTGTACAGTACAAAGGCAACTGCATTAAGACGTTGATTACTGTAGTTACAAACCTTTGAGGAAGCTACTTGTAACTCATAACTAACAAGTTAGGAAAGTTCTCTTTTATTCTGAGTAATACAATAAGTCCTCGTTATACGGAACATATGCGTTCCTGAAAACCTTACCGCAAATTGAAATTACCGTATACCGAACCCATTATAACATGTAATAATAGGATATGGCAGACGTACCTTCTCCCTGCTCTTTCCTCTTCAAAACACGAGCGGATACCGTATCTGTGAATTTTTCTTACCGTAAATAGAATCAAGGGTAGCAGTTACCAAATACTGTAACTATGAATTTACTGGATAAAGAATTACTGTATAAGGAGGACTCACTGTAGTTAACACAGAAAACGTGATCAAACCAATTTACAGAATCCGGGGGTAACTGATGTACAACTACGAAAAAATATATATAATCAAGGTGCCAGTGCCGGTATCCTTGTGTACCCACTTGCACCTCATCGTACCAAAGTGGTTAATCTTTTAAATTTTAGAATAATGTATGTGTAATATTGAAAATTAGTATGTTTTCAGAAGGCTTATAGGTGGGCGTCATGGTAGGTTTGGCACTACTGAATGGGGTTACATACTGGAAAGGTTTGGGAAACACTGCTCAAGACTCATGGACTAGCTTCTGTGTTTGAGTTGATTTATCAAATCTTGGCCATGATTTGAACAGTTCCTCAATCCAGTAGCTAGTATGATAATTTCCCTATTAATGGGGTTTTCTTGCTTCACAAGGATAACATTATCACAAGAATAATATGAACCCATCTATGCTAAAGTCATCACCCAGCATTAAAATAGCACTATTATAGAATTGACCTGATAACCGACCCAGTATGCCCAAGATGTATTCCTCACACACTAGACATATCTTACACTGCCATATACTATCACAACCTGGACAAAAGTTCTATCATACATATAGACTAACCTGGTGGCTGTAATTGGATTCCTTGGGTCTTGTGCAAGTACAATAGATTGACTGATTGTCTTGTAAAATCTGTATAGGATGTGTTGATGTTTTTTGTTGTTGGTAAGATACATATTTTTTACTATCATTGTTTATTTATAGTATTCAAGCAGCAAAATACAATTGTCGATAAAAATGTTGAACAGTGCTATGATATTCAGTATATTAATATAATATTTTGTGTTGGATATTTGCAATATTTTTCTAATATATTCATTATATGTATATTGTAAAACATTTTACTGGATATAAAACTATCAAGTCCTCATCACCATACATACATATTCTTATTGTGAAAAGCATGATGGTTCAAGAATTAGTGTGACTGCACTCCTTGTATAAACTACCAATTCCCTGGCATTGTATCATTTATGTGTGAGTATAACCTTGGTGTCAGTGAGGTCCTACAATCTTTCAGTCCTGGTGATAATGTTATCTCATATAGATCTGACTCATTACTAATCAGGGAATTCAATGTAGTGGATTTCCCAATGTTACTAGGTTAGATGGCTCTAAAGGGTGTTATAGAATATTATTTCAGGCAAACTTTTATGACTTCTATATGGTAGTAGTATTGTTGGCTTTTCACCATATATGGAATTATGAGGGTAGGTGATATTAATACATGTTCCTGTTCAGTTTACTAATAGTAATTTTTTTCTTTTCACAGCAGACCTTAAAAGTCATTAAAACATCACCTTACCACAAAAGGTGATTCGTACTTTTGTAGTAGTCCCCTGAAAGCCTCAAGCATTTTCACGACGGCCACCCCACTCCTTAGCTCCAGAATGGACACGTTTAGCTCGTATCAAACTGGAGATGGGGGGACAGATCTACAGAAAATGTCACACAGCATTGGTTCAAATATACAGAAAATATCACAGAATGGTATGTAATCATTTTATATTAGAATCCAGTCATAATGCAATGTAGTGAAGTGTTTAATATATTTAGGATATATTCATTGAATTTGATGTTCCCAATCATGAGTTATTTAATTGTTTACAGTTTCTTTCTAATTGCTCAATTTAGTTTACATTTGATTTACTGACCCTAAAGTTTGTCTTTTAAATTCAGTCTGTTGACTCACAGTACTGTTTGTAGTTTAGTGAAAAAGAATAAAGGAAGTTATTAGAAATATTGCATTTCAAGATTTCTTCTTGAAATGTGATACTTTTGTAAGGGGTGGACAGACAAGTAAAACATTTCCCTATGGATACGGTGTATAAGAATAGTTAGGAACCACTGGCTTAGAGGAATCCCTTGGTGCAGATGGAATATATAACCATTTTAATTGAATTGCTGACAAACCCATTCACACCCGCTATGTAAAATTTTATACACCTAAAGGTTTTATTTTGGGGATTACCATGGAATGAACTTCTAACGTCAGAGGGTTAATCTATCTAAGCAAACCTGTCAGTTTGATTTTATTTTATTTTATTCGGATTCAATCATATATACAATAAAATACAATACATGTAAGACTCATATTATACATAGTAAATACAATTGTATATCCGAGGATGGCACAGAAAGTCAAAAGACTTATTTCCACTGTGGTCCTCACAAAAAAAGACATATTATAGCTAGGAAAAGATTGTCATAATACAAGCTAGGTTGACTAGAAAAAAAGATGTCAAAATTGACTAACATAAAAAATATGAATGTACTGACTAGAAAAAAAAATGACTTTGAAAAATGACTACCATAAAAGGTGTCAGTCTGTGTCAAAGATTAAGTAGCTATATCTATTTCTGACCCACTCATTGTACCACTGTCATTATGTAATATCATACATTAAGGTGTTATTCTTTTTATCTTATCTTACAGTCAAGTCCATTCAGCAGCTTGTCAATCAACTAGGTACAGAGCAAGACAGTCAACAACTACGGGCACAGCTGTAAGTTTTTTTCATCAAGTTGTTTATTTTGGTTTCACTTTGTTTTGAGTGTATAGTGAGCTTGAAATGGGCCTCTAGACATAGATTTATCAGTTTTGGTATGAGTGATTTTTATTTCTAAGTACTGTCTTGGCAGGAAAGGGAGGAATGGAGGTGGAATGTAGATTGAGAGAAGCAAGTAAATGCCTTAGGAGATTAAAAACTATAGTGAGAAATAGACATTTGGAAATGGATGCTAAGAGATTGTATGAAGGAGCAATTGTGCTGACAGCACTGTATGGGGTAGAAACATGGAACATAAGAGAGGGAGAGTTTGAATGTGTTTGAGATGAAGTGCCTGAGAAGAATGGTGGGGGATATTAGGCTGGATAGAGTGAAAAACGAGGAAGTGAGGAGGAGGGTAGGGGTGAAAAGGGGGTTGGGAGATAGGGTTGATGAAAGAGTATTGGGATGGTTTGAACACAAATAATGAGAAGAAAGATCAGTAAAAGATGTGTGGAAGGCAGAGGTGGAAGGAGTGAACATGAGAGGGCAACCAAGGATGAGATGGATGGATGGGGTGAAAGGGCCATTGGGAAAAAGGGGAATGTCTGTTGAGGAAGGATGGGAGAAGACAGAAGATAGGGGTGAGTGGAAAATAGTTGTGTATGGATGATGCTGTAATGCATGGAAGGGAGTGGATGGAGGTGAGGGAGTATATGTGAATGATATTTTGATGCAGCCAGAAGGGATTTCTCCCTATCTTTTTCTGCATGAGAGGATGGAGAGGGGGGTCGCCAATTAAATGAAGCAGCCTTGCTGTGGATGTGCTGTGTCTTGCCACATTGCTTCTGATCCAGGGCAGTGGGTGAGATGCAGGGATGACCCATCATCCAGGATGAGCCAAGATTAGAGGGAGAGAAGGTTGAGTGGGAGTAGAGTATGTGAGGATGGAATGAGTGGGAGTGGATTTTATGCCTTTGTTTTTTGGCTACCTCCCTTATAAGGGAGAAATAGCCATTGGTATATGTATGTACCTAATTGTAGCATATAGGAAAGGAGCAATGATTGTTAGGTCCTGTCTCCTATTCTCTAATTTTCTAACATACCTAGACTCAAATCATGTACCGTTCCAACTTAGTCTATATCTTTGATTTCCAATTATCATATTTAGATTTGAATTCACGTATTGATTGAGCTTGGGCTATATCACCTTCTGAGCTATTCCACATATTTATACATCTGTATGGAAAACTGTATTTCTTCACATCCTTTTGACATGTGATCTTTCTTAATTTACTACCATGCCCTCTTAAAGCCCTTCTATCTATAATCAGATTTCTTCTACCAATACAATCTATCCCCTTTAGTGACCTCAACACTGTAATCACGTCACCTCTTTCTCTTGAAAGATCAAAGGCCTTTACTTGTATTAAAGAATGAAAACTTTTATATTGTTTGTCAGTATTTAGTGTATCAAACATTTAATGCTTTTTGGCTAAAGCTAGTGTAATACAAGGGAGGTAGCCAAAGTCAAAAGGCATAAATCCATTCCCACCCATTTTATCTCGACATACTCTACCTGACCTGAGTGGTGTTTGTTGTGGCAGGGGGGCAGAGATAACCTTTCATCCATGAGGTAGTAATAGAGACATGTAGGAGATGTATACTTGGACCCACTTATACTGTAGAAAAGGTCTTTGGGTGTGTATGTAATCCTTTTTAATCTTATATTTGCAGTCATAAAGTGCAACACTACACAGGAGGATTGGCCAAGGACACATCTACAGAGATACGAACATTCCAAGCATTGCAGTTACCAGCTGGGGAGGATGCGCGTATATGGAAGATGCAGCGAGAACGTCTCACCAGGGAATTCACAGAGGCAAGTCATAGTACTGCATTTCAATGTGTTTTCATTTCATAATTTCATACACCTTAGGTATTGCAAAATATAATGTGGAATGATGTGGCTGAATCAGAAGAAACTAGATAGAATGAATGAATCTGTGAATGAATCTTTACAAGAAAAATAAATGGTTTACCGCCACTATTTCATTATGTAGCAATTGTCCCTTCTCATCCATATGAGAAATTACAGAGCAAACATAAAGGAATCCCCTCAGGCCATGTCAATTTCTCATTCATTCACAGCCACTCTACTCATGCCTATCTTGTATCCTCTCCCTTCTCTGCTTGACAGGCCTTTTTACCCAAGGCCCAGTTCACCCCATTCATTCATCCCATTCTTAGGCTTCCTCTCAAGTTCATTCCATCCACCTCTGCCTTCCAACCCAGTATTCTGTGATCATTCCTATCTGCCAACTCTCCACACTTGTGTTCTGCCTCACCTTTTCATTTCTCACTGTGTCTTCTCTTTCTCACATATCTGCCTTACAACAAAAATCTGACCTACACAACCCCTACCTTTCCTAAACCCACTCTGTTCCTCACTAATTACTCTCTATTCTTCTCCTAATCCTCTTAATCAAAACCCTCCCATAAGCCTTCCCAAATACAATCAACAAACTGTCCCTCTGAAACTACTACATTCACTCTTGTCCCCTTTTCCCTTGTAAAGTGGAACTTTACAGGCAATCCTCCAGTCCTCTGACACTACCCTCTTTTAGACAAACATTAAACAACCTCATCAACCAGTCCACCATCACTGTACCTCCCTTTTTTTAGACACTGCATGACACCCATCTAACCCAGGTGCCTTACCTGCTCTCATTATTTTAATAACTGCTTTCACCTCATCTTTTCTTATTTCTTTGCCATTTTCCTCATTCGTCACTGTCACTTTCTTAGTGCCTCCCACTGTGATTATCTTTCCCTCCCTATTCTTCACATTTCATAACTCCCAAAAATGCTCTACCCATCTTCCTTTTACTGCAATGTTTTCCATTATCATCTCTCTGTCTACACCTTTTACCTTTTCTTCTCTACTTGATTCACCTCCGCTTACTGTCTTAATTTCCTTCCAAAATATCTTTATTCATTTTAAAGTTTTCTGTCATACTCTTCCCCCATTTTACATCTGCTCTTCTTTTTGCCACTTTTATCTTATGCTTTACTTCTCTCTTTTCTTTATATTTTAAGATAAGATTGGAAAACAAATGGATGTTGGATGTGGTGTGGGGGATGGGTACCACCTTTAGTGGAAAGGGCCTTTTGGCACACACACACACACATATGAATATATGTATATATATTTGTATATATGTATATATATATATATATATGAATATATGTATATATATTTATATATATATATATATATATATATATATATATATATATATGTGTGTGTGTGTGTGTATGTATGTATGTATTTATTTATTTCAAAAATAATATAGATAAGCAGAAATTGTATTATGTTGCAAAAAGATTGCTGATGTCTGCTTTGTTTAGGATGATGCCAAGAATTGTTTTGGGTACATTGACTCGGTGTGAGGTAAGGAAGGAGTAAAAGGAATGACAGAATGAAAGGGGTGAACAAGTCGGATATGTTTTGATCAATTATTCTGTTTTACCTTTGTTTTTGGCTACTTCCCTTGTAAGGGGGAACAAGCCTTTGGTATATGTAGGTATGTATGGTTATTCTGTGGAAAAATGATTAATGGAGAACTTTCTTGCAGGCACTGAATGGTTTTCAAGCAGCCCAGCGAGAGGCGGCATCCAAGGAAAAGGAGGCACTAAAACGAGCACGGGCTGACAGCGATGCACATTATTTTGGTTAGTTGTGTGGATGGTGATTTGCTTTAATATTTCTACAATATTAATGTTTTGAAGACCACATGATTATGTAGTGTGGTCTTATGTGTTATTGTACATGTTTTGTTTCCATGTTGGTTGAACATATTTCTTTATTTTTTCTTGCGTGCATTTCTGATTGTTTATTGTGTTTATTTACTTTTCCTTTTTCCTTGATCATGAGATAAATATTCCTGCAGGTCCTTTTTTTTCTGGTTTCAGCAGAAGACAAAACAAGCACCGCCCTTCTTGACCTAGGGGGAAACAGTGGTGGGGGAGGGGGGGGAGGAAACCGGCTACAGCAGCAGCAGCAGCAGCAAATGCAGATGCAACAGCAGATGGAACAGGAAGCAGAGGTCCATGCATTGCAAGAAAGAGAAACACACATTAAACAATTAGAGGTGAGAAGGGTCGTTTATTTATCGAGTTCATGCAAGGCAGAGTAACTTGTACATCTAATGTTTTGTATTTGTCTGTCTACGACGAAACACAAAGTACTAATAGTAACAGTTACAATTGATGATGAAAAATGTAGAGCTCATGAACAGTTAGTGGTATCACATATCTTGTTTTCCTTCTTACAATTGACGATGAAAAATGTAGAACTCGTGAACAGTTAGTGGTATCACAGATATCTTGTTTTCCTTCTTACAATTGATGATAAAAAATGTAGAACTCGTGAACAGTTAGTGGTATCACAGATATCTTGTTTTCTTTCTTACAATTGATGATGAAAAATGTAGAACTTGTGAACGGTGAGTGGTATCACAGATATCTTGTTTTCCTTCTTACAGTCTGATATTCAAGATGTCAACCAGATTTTTAAAGACTTGGCAACTATGGTCCATGAGCAAGGGGAGACCATAGACTCGATCGAAGCCAACGTAGAATCGGCGCAGGTGCACGTAGCTCGAGGAGGAGGGGAAATCAGGGATGCCTTGCGCTACCAGGTGGGTGTGGCTGGAGGAGCAGAGGTTAACATGTCAGCATAGTATTGAACAATTTATCATTACCAAGGATATTGAGAACTGAAACACCACTTTCTCCCTCTCTCTCTCCCTCTCTCTCTCTCTCTCTCTCTCTCTCTCTCTCTCTCTCTCTCTCTCTGTCTCTCTGTGTGTCTTTCTCTCTCTTTTTTTTCTCTCTCTCTCTCTCTCTCTCTCTCTCTCTCTCTCTCTCTCTCTCCCTTTTTCCCTCTCTCTCTCTCTCTCTCTCTCTCTCTCTCTCTCTCTCTCTCTCTCTCTCTCTCTCTCTCTCTCTCTCTCTCTCTCTCTCTCTCTCTCTCTCTCCTACCGGCTGCGGCGCTTGGCCTTCAAGCCAAAAATTCCATAAATCAATCAATCTCTCTCTCTCTCTCTCTCTCTCTCTCTCTCTCTCTCTCTCTCTCTCTCTCTCATCTCTCTCTCTCTCTCTCTCTCTCTCTCTCTCTCTCTCTCTCTCTCTCTCCTACTGGCTCCGGCGCTTGGCCTTCAAGCCAAAAACTCCATAAATCAATCAATCTCTCTCTCTCTCTCTCTCTCTCTCTCTCTCTCTCTCTCTCTCTCTCTCTCTCTCTCTCTCTCTCTCTCTCTCTCTCTCTCTCTCTCTCTCTCTCTCTCTCTCTCTCTCTCTCTCTCTCTCTCTCTCTCTCTCTCTCTCTCTCTCTCTCTGTCTCTCTCTCTCTCTCTCTCAATGGAGACATTTTATGACTTACTACATAATATTGGAATGGGCAGAAGATAATGATGACCCTTTATCCACAAGAAACTAAGAGGAGAGGGAAATAAGTGGAAGAATGGGTGGGGGTGGATTCATGCCTTGGCTGGCTACCACACCTTATAAGGGGGAAGAAGCCCTTGGTTTGCAGATAGGTAGGTATATATTTCACCCTATTGTTGGGAAACATGTGATGTGATATGATATGGTTTAACGTCACAAACTCCCCCCTATCGAAAGGCTAGGACGGAGCCCCTTACAAAGGACTTTGTAGGGTGGAATTTAATGAACCATGCCCTTGGTTCAACTTTGCCGGTGGCAGGATTCGAACTGCCTTCCCCTTGACCTTCGCTGCAGGTAATGACACCCTAACCCACTCAGCCAGCGAGCTTCCTTGGGGAACATAATATTGGGGAACTCACACTTCCAGATATATACATACGTACATATACCTAAAGGTCCTCTCCTCCTTATGAGGGGGGTGGCCAGCCAAGGGAAGCACCCATCCTTCACCCGTCGAATACCCATTTGATGAAAGGGATAACAAATGGGAAGTAGGAATACCCGATCGTTGTTTTCCCCCAAAAAGTGTGAAATATACTGTATGTTATTAGTCATAAAATGTCATGAATTTTTATTAAAAAATGAAGTCCTAAAATCATCTGTTAAGATAATCGTAGACACCATGTTGATAGTTATTTGACAGTGGTATTGCAATTTATTTATTTATTTTTACCTTTGTAGAAGTTTGGATAGTTTATTTGCTTTGAATACTAAAGGATTCCTTTTTTAGTTCATTATTTAGGTCACCTAGGAAAAGATGCATGTAGCTAAAGCACTTGTTCTTTGGCCCTCTTGTATGTTTAGACACAATTCATATTGAATTCTAAAGCTTTCCTCTTGTACTGGTAGTTTAGTAGTGCAATAGGTCGCTTAGGAAAAAGAATCATGGGTACTCCAGTATAAAGGCTATGATCTTATCTATTGATCATTAATTATATGTTTATACTAAAGATTGTTTCTTCCTTATAAGGTGGGTGGCTGTACCTTAATTTTTGTTTATTTATTTTTTTGTGTTGACCGTTGTGCACTGCTTTTTCCACTTGCACAACAGAACAAAGCGAGGAGGAAGAGGGTTTGCCTCATCATCATCAGTGTTGTAGTCTTGGCAATCGTTATTGGACTCATAGTGTGGTCATCGCAATAAGGTATTTGCCTTACTTTATCTTTTGTTTTGTTTATGCCATATTAATAGAGGGCATGCTTTCCTGTATAGTTGATGTGATTATTTCTATTATTTTATTGTACTTATTTTTTTCTAATATAATTAGCTTATCATGAACTTGTGTTTTGATTATGAAAAAAAAAAAAAAAAAGTACAGACTTGATCTTTATACATACACATACATGTCCCATACAGTGTTGTCAGCACAATCACCCCTTCATATAATCTTCTCTGGGAATAGATGCAAAAAGGAGATTATATGAGGGAGTGATTGTGCCAATGAGTCTTTGAGGTAGAGACTTGGAATTTAAGAGAGGCTGAGAGAAGTTTAAATATATTTGAGATAAAATAAGGTTACAAGGTTGGATAGAGTGAGACATGAGAGGGCGAGGAGGAGAGCAGGGGTGGAAAAAGAGATGCCAGATAGGGCTGATGAAAGATTATTAGAATGGTTTGGACACATGGAGAGAATGAGTGAATAAAGATTAGTTAAAGAGGTGTAGAAGACGGGTGGATGGAGTGAACTTCTTGGGACGACCAAGGATGAGATGGAAGGAGGGGGTGAAAGGGACTTGAAGCAAAAGGAGAATGTCTGTTGAGCAAGGAAGGGAAAAGGCAGGATATATGGGGATCTGAAACTGGATACTTAGAGGATATAGAGAACAGCTAGCAGACAAGATCCACAGTCATATTTCTTGTTAATTGAATGAAGGCATTGTGTCACTTGATTGGAAAAAGACAAAGGTGGTGCCAATTCACAGAGGTGGAAATAAGGAGACACCACTAAATTATTGACCCGTGTCACTAACCAGGACAATAGTGAAATTATTTGAAAGGATTTTGAAAGATTGATGGACCAAATATCTTGAAGTGATGAACATTCTGAAAGACAGTTTGGCTTCAGGTCTTGAAGGTCATGTGTGTTGAACCATTTAACCTCTTCACTGCGGGGCACATCGCACGTCTGGCAGCATTGGCTGCCCGATGTGCGATGTTGCATCATAATCACATTATAAAAGATAAAGTCAGTGCTCAATCGTTCGTTCTCTTTCACCCGTGTATTTTGATAACCATAGAAAATATGATGAAGCCAGTTTAGAGAGAATGGAGGATGCGTTGGTACGACTACAATGAATATAATCAAGATGCCGAGGTCGGCATTATCAAGTACCCAATTGCTCCTCATGCCGCCTATGTAGGTGTCACCATATGGAAGTGGTTAAACTTTTACTTGAGAGTGATTGAAGCACTGCAAGAGAGAGAGAGGTGGATGGACTGCATGTACCTCAACTTAGAGAAGGTATTTGATAAAGAACCTCAGAGTTGACTTATGTGGAAATTGGAGCACACTTGAAGGACTGAGTGGCAAACTACTAGAATGGATGAGACTTTTTGAAGGAAAGATACATGAGGACAGTAGTAAAGGATAAAATGTCAAGATGGGGAGCAGTGATGAGTGGAGTTCCACAAAGTTCAGATCTCGCACCAATAATGTTTCTTATCTGTCAATGACATGATGGAAGGAACAATAAGCTATGCCAACATGTTTGAAGATGATGCAAAAGTCATGTGAAGAATGAAAAACAAGGAGGATTGTGGGCTATTGCAATAAGATCTAGACACCATTTTTGCATGGAACCAAGAATGAGAAATGGAGTTTTAATAAAAAGAAAATGCAAAGTACTAGAAATGGGCAGTAATGGCCAAAGACCATCCTTAAACTATTTCTTGAGAAGTGAACCCATTACAAAAGCAAGAGGGGAAAAACTTGTGAGTGTTGATAAAAGACAACCTGTCACCTGACAGATATATCAGCGGGATTGTGGGAGAGACATATGAACTACTGCAGAAGATCAAAGTGGTGTTCCACTATATGAATGAAGGGATGATGAAAAAACTCACCAAAACCCTGATATGTCCAAGACTGGAATATGCATCAGTAGTAGTATGGTCCCCACACAGAGTGAAGGATGTAAGCAAGATTGATAGAATACAAAGGGCAGCAACCAAACTGGTCCCCAGCCTGGCAGATAAACCATATGAGGAGAGACTAAAAGTAATGGGTCTACCAACTTTGAAAGATTGAAGATAAAGAGGTGATATGATTTCAGTATTCAGGTCACTAAAGGGGATAGATTGCATTGACAAAAAAGATCTGATTAAAAATGGAAGGGCTTTAAGAGGTCGTGGGAATAAATTAAGAAAATCCACATAACTAAAGGATGTGAAGAAATACAGTTTTCCATATAGATGCAAAGATATATGGAATAACATAAAGGTGATATAGCCCAAGCTCAAACAATACACGAGTTCAAATCTAAATATGATCATCGGAAATCAAAGCAATAGATTAAGTTGGAACTGTACATGAATTTGAGTCTAGGTATGTTAGAAAATTAGAGGATAGGAGACGGGACTCAATGAACATTGCTCCTCTCTTACAATTGGGTAAATACATACCACAAACAGCTAGTATCACACCATCTACTATTCTGCTAGGATCATTTGCCCAGTACTACATATGAACAACACTCCCAACTCTCAATTTTTTTTTTTTTTTCCAGGAAAAGTCACGTCAAAAGGCCTTCCTTCTGATTGTTGCCTTCATTTTCATCTGTCTGGTCATTGGACTTATTGTGTGGGCAAGTCACTGAGTTCTCCATTGTGCAGCTGGACTATAATTGGATGAGGCAGCAGCTTGGACAACTGGAGGGCCATGAAGCTAGACAGTTCCATGGTTGGGAATTGTGTCAAGGGAATAATCTGTAGGACGGATTATGTTGTAGAAAAAAAAAAGACCAAACTGTTACAATGAATTACGTGATATGTTTGATTTCCTAGTTAATTTATGATGGAAGTACTATAGATTTGTATTGAAATATAAAAGTATAAGGCAGATAAATTCTATGCAGACTTTTTATGGACCCATTTTTTTGTTTTGTTTTAGTCAATTTGGCTTCAAATACATGAATTTAATGCATATTTTCACCTTATTTATCTATATCTTGTATGGCAAAGTCATATTTTGTTTGGTAATGGGCTTGATATAATACTCTATGATATTTTGACTTGAGAGAGAGACCATTGTAAAACAAATTGAAGCATGCGAGGTAAAAAAAATGCCACATGTCTGTTTATGCTGTTTGGCAAAAAATATTATTTTTGGACACCACTATTCACAGAAAAATACATGTTAATTTTTTCAAATGTTTTGCAAATGTTATGATTTTTATATTATCTAAAGATGTAACTCCATTTAGCTATTATACAGGTACCAGACCATTTATCTGGTTTTCAGGAAACCAACTGTTTGAAACTTGCCAGTTTTGAATATGGCTTTGTACTAGTTTACTGCTTGACAGCCTCATTTTAATTTTTGTGTCCTATGCAGTGCAGATCAATTTTATTATGACAGCTGTTAAGTACGCTTGTTCCCCTTTACATTTTAAATAGTCTCAATTTAATGTAATCTACAGTTGAGCGGAGATGAGAGGGAGGAAAAGGGGGTGTATGGGAGTGAAATGGGTGGGAATGGGTGCATGCCTTTTGACTCGGCTACCTCCTGTGTAAAGGGGAAAAAAAAGCCATTGGTATGTAGATAGACAGTTGATATATACATTGT
>NC_134782.1:23469462-23486962 GCF_046742065.1 Oratosquilla oratoria
AATTTTTATCTACTAATAACTTTTGTAATTTCCTGTTAAATAAGGTTTACACTTTTTTTCAAAATGAATGTTTACAGATTTAAGCATTTTGTATTTGTATGGTATCACATATTGGAGTGAAGAGGGATGGTGTTGGAGTCGAATCTTGAGGAGACTGCGGTTTATGAGATTAACATTCTTTATTTGGTAAATATTTTGAAACACTTGGTTAAGTTGCTGCCACAGAATGTACATCTGAATCAGAATAGATATACTTGTTGTTGAGACAGTAATGCACTCAAATGTGGATTTTGGTGGGTGTCAGATGAAAGTGGAGTATGTTACTTAATACAGCCAAAGTGCAGTAGAACACTGTAAGTTGTTTTTTAACCCCCTCCCCCCCTGACCCAGCATCAGTCAATCAGTGTAATGTTGTTATGTTTTGGAAGAAGCTTGTGAATAAAGCCATTTTAAAATTTTATTAAAAAGATTTCTGGATTTCCAGTGATATAAAAAAAAAACTCCTTGTGTGGTTAGGAAGGGAAGAATGTAAAATTTTATATTGCCATCGGAAGATAGAATTAAATATAAAATCATGTTTCACCTCACTTTAGTTTTGTGTTAAGATTTATATGGAAAAATTTCTTCCCTTGCAGAAAAAAATATATTTTTGTTTGCATTAGCTTTACCTTGTTTGCTCATATATAAACTAATATATACATAAATATTATGTTAATATCCTTTGTGAATATGATGAGCAATATGGCACATTTTTATACAATGGGGAGGTTTTTATGCTCCTCTGAAGATGGCTAGCTGCCACCTTGTCACCTCTTCGTGGAGTCCGCTGGGATTGACTCCTACCAGGGGAGCTGATGCTTTGATCTCTCCATCACAACTTCTACTACTATGTAATAATAACTTCATTCATCCTTTTACTTACATGTCATTGGAGCCAGGATTTTTTGGGGCTAACTATAGTAATTTACTGTTCTGGGTGTTGGCTCCTGCTGTTTCAGGTTCTAATACTTGTGACCTAAAAAGTATGGGAGGGAAGAAGGCAAACCTTAATCCAGGAGGTCCTGAGATGGGGAGAATGTCAGGCTTTTTTTTTTACTGTGGAAGTGCTGTGTCTTGCTGCATTGCTTCTGACCCAAGCTGTGTACCCAGATTGAAACAAATGCCATTCTACTTACGACCAAGCCTGAAGAGCCGATGCTGGTGTCTTGTTGCATTTCCAGTTCCAAAACTTTGCCTAACTGCAGTGACCTCACGTACCAGGGCCGAGCCTCTGTCGCTCAGACAGCAAATCGAACCAAGAGCAAACGAATTGGAGTGGGCCGACTTTTGAAAGCAACAAAAGAAGCACAAATGGTGCCTGGTAACTAACTGTTGAGCTGAAAGTTACAACTCACACACGTTCATGACAAAAGAATGCTGCTCATGTCTCCATCCACCAGACACAATGGAGTTGACTCACAACCTCTCACTTCTCTTTGACACAAAGAAGAACAACAAAAACTTTTCTTGAAGTGGCCTTTTAAACACCCATGACCCTTTGCTGCCTCCAATCTACTGTCACTGTTGGTGCAACAAAATCTGCGGGGGGGGGGGGGAGTGCAAGGGCCAGCAAAGCAGGACATGACCACTTCACTCACAACTTCTCGGTTGCCAACTCCTCATACTGCATAAACACAGCAAAGGAAACATGGACTGGAAGTAAAGGGTTTATTCCTGATGTTTCGTCTATTGATTTTCTCAAAGGAAAGACTCTGAGAAAGTCAATAGATGAAATGTCGGGAATAAACACTTCACTTCCAGTCCATGTTTCCTTTGCCGTATTTATGCAACTTGTTCACATGGATTCAACTCCTCATACATTTACACCACACCCCCATGATCTTCCCATCACAATTTATAATCGGATCGCCTGAATGGGTGGAACCTTGCTCGACCTGTGCATCTGGGCACATCCTGTATCTCCCTCGAGTTCCGTCACACTCCTGGGCATCCTGAGCTCCATCACTTTCCTCATTTGGCTCCTTGTCAAGGAACAGTTGATGAATATCTAATACATGATGAGGGGTGCCGTCAACTTTCACAGCGCTCTCTGACGTCGTCCTGGTCACTTTACCATCAGCCCATCATAATATACACTGCCACTGTTTCCCCAACACTGAATTTCAAATTGGTCACTCTCCACTCTTCTCCCATAAGAGCCATATTCCTGTCAACACGTGTCGCTACAAAGTTATACCAAAACACCATCTTCAGTGGACTTTCCCCAGATCTTGCAGCCATGCTTTTTATTGTTTGGTGCATACAGTCTGGTATCCCATTTCCAGATGGTTGATTAGCTGCTCGGAATCTCTGAGAATGTTCTCTTTGCAAACATCTGTGAATTGGGCAAACCAGAATGCTGGGACATTATCCATCAGAACTTCATGTAGAGGCCATCTTCAAGAAATATTTGTATCACATGACTGCAGATCTCTTGAGCATTCTCTGATGCTACCTCCTGCGACACCGTAAACCTATTACATCCAGCGGTAGCCTGGTCCAAATGCCTGAAACACTCACTTCCCCCAGGCACTTGGTCTGAAGGCCAATGGTCTGGCATTGTCTTCACAACAGACTCAGCACACTTCCTTTTGACTGACGGATCCAACATTCTAGTGAAGTACAAGGTTCTATCCATTCCAAAATGATGTGAGTGCAAGCCTTTGACATCAACTACAGATGCAACTTCCAATTCACCCAACCAAGTCTTTGGCACTGGTCAGCACATCAGTCTTGTTCCTCTCAGATGGAGTGAAGGTCACCGACAGCTCAATGCCCAGCTCACGAACCAGATCCTGTATGACTGACAACCTCCTTTTAACCAGCATTACTGACATTCATGTCACCTTGATCCTGTTTTCATCATCAAGAATAGTCTTCTACCATCTCAACACTGTCATTATTTCCATTGATTGCAGATCCCACTTCATGGCCAACCTTTGATCACTGTAACTCGGCAATGTTATTGTGATCCGAATAATTTTTTCCACAACCATGTTGCATCCTCCACAATCTGGCCCTATACCTCAATGGCAGCCCCCAAAGCCAAACTATTGGCATCACACCACACATGCCCTTTCCTGCAAGGTGCCACATGGAATGCTTCCCTTACTTGATCATGTATACTCATGGTGGTCAACAAGTCCATCATGCCCAAGGCTCTTTCTCCCACTGTCACCCCATCTCTCCCTCATTCTCTCTTTTGATGAAGCAGCAAGCCACTCTGAGCCACCAACACACTGGATAGTGCACCATGATTCTCCCACAAACAGAGAACAGCTCATGACGAGTCAACAACTCAACAACCTCCAAATCTGGCAGTGTGTTGCCTCTACCAAACAACAATTTACCACTTCGGTCCCTACTCGGGGCAAGACCCAAGACTCAACCTCCATCCAGCTTCTTGGATGCCTTGTTTCCAGACCATGACTTACCAGATGTTCAAAAACTTCTGTTGAAACAACATCCCCATTGACTATTATGTCATTGATGTAGCTGTCTGTCCCCTTTCTCACACGCTCATCCTTGGCTAGCACCTTGTTGACAATCTTCGTCATTATCTTTGGCACACTATTCAACCAGAGACCAAATCTGGTCAATTGATACATAACTCCATTAAAATTAACTCACTGGTAGGGCTACAAACACTTATCCACTTGGGCCTTTAGGTATACCGATTTCAGATCCACCAACATGAAATGTTCTGAAAGACACCTCCACTTCCTCAACATCTTGGCACACACAGCTACATAAGAACCTGGATGGCTCTCCATGTATTTGTTTAGTTCTACATAGTCAAGAGCAGGTCTGACCTCACCCTTGTTAGCCTGTAACATTGCCATAAGGGGCAGGAGCAGGACCCAATTCCTGTTATTCTGGTCTTCACACCTCAACCATCCCTTCTGAATCCAACTTTTCACCTCTCCCTGCTCCATTTTCATATTCTTGTAACAATCAATCTCGTTAGTCAACTCCAGTAGCTTTCCTTCCTTCCAATGCCACTTCACTGCACATGAACTGCCATCAAACCTGGCCTCCTCATTCTCCATGGTCAGCACTGATTCCACATGACTGGCCACTGCCTGAGCCTGAACCATCTAATCGAAGCTCAGCTGTTTCCAGACCTATTAAATGGTCTCATTACATCAGTGAGTCTGACACTGCCCTCCACCATTCCATTGCCTAGATAGCTTGTGTATCTGGATCGGAACAAGCGCTATTCCACTTACGTGCAAGTCTGAGGAGTTGATACTGGTGTTTTGTTCTGTGTCCAAATCCAAAACTCTGCCTAACCACAGTGACCTTGTATACCAGGGCCAAGCCTCTGACAACTGCTCCACTGCCCAGATGGCAAACTGAACCAAGAGCAAATAAAATGGAGTGGGCTGACCCATGACCACTTGAAACAAAAGAAGCAAGGGGGTAGTAAAGCAAGACACAACCACTTCACTCACAACCTCTCAGTTGCCAACTCCTCAACATACGTTTACATCACACACACATTGTGGCAGAGAACAGGGAGACTCTTTATCCACAAGGCACTAAGATGGGAATGACATTGATTGAGTTTTTGATTTGTCATATGCTTTGACACTGCCTAGCTGATACTATATATCCATTATTTGGTAACTTCCCCATCTTAAAAATCAGACAAGAAGATCTCTGTGTCTTTTAATTTTTTCATCCAATTATCACCACTGCCCATTCATTCCTATATTTTGCACTTCCTTTTCCATGCTCTTGCCCCTTTACCCCATCCATCCACCACATTCCTGGTCTCGAGTTCACTCTGTCCACTTTTGCTTTCTACACTTTATTTTTTCTCCTGGCCCTTTCTCACTCATTTTTCAATATGCTCAAATCACTTACACACTTTTTGATCTGCCCTTTCAGACCACTCTTTTCACCTTCATCTCTGCCTCACCTCTATATTTATCACTTTATCCATTCTTCTACCTACCATACTTCTCAAATATGTATAGGTTCTTCCTTTCTGCCTCCCTCAAATTCCAAGTCTACTCCATACAATGCTGTGGGCACAGTTACACTCTCGTGCAACAAAAATGACCCCCTAAAAATCATAAGGGACCAGATTTGGGGAAAAATTCCAAGGTTGCTTAGTTTAGCCACAATTTGCCCCAGCATGTATACACAATGGTTTACTTGACAATTGTAATTACGACAAGAAAACAAAATCTAAAAAATATTCAATTTATATTTGTGATTATACAAAACACTGAAAATAACAATCTGCACCAGTTTTCCTACTGGTAACAGATGAACCTTTTTGTGCATGACAGAACAGGGGACCATCTTTGCAGGTCATGCCGTGATTCCTCCAACACTTTGTCATGAACTCCCTCCTTCCAAAGGGGCTCAATAGAGATGAATAAAATAGCATGGCAACTGCCAGATAAAACGAACAAGGACTCAAGACCAGGAAGGGTATAACTGAGATAGGTTTTCTTTTTTTTGTTGCTGAAGGGAGCACACACAGCCGAATTAAAATAATTTGGAATCGGCAAGAACAAGAGGGTGAGTACTATTTGGTACATAAGGGGGAGAACAAGAGGGTGAGTACCATTT
This sequence comes from Oratosquilla oratoria, assembly GCF_046742065.1. Classification (NCBI taxonomy): domain Eukaryota; kingdom Metazoa; phylum Arthropoda; class Malacostraca; order Stomatopoda; family Squillidae; genus Oratosquilla; species Oratosquilla oratoria. The sequence continues at coordinate 23,475,088 of NC_134782.1, forward strand.
GGTACACAAGGGGGTTAGCACAGACCAATGAAACTCAGTCATTCCTTAACATAAATCAGTGGTACTTGTTACATTTTTAAAAGTATACCAGTTCCATTCAATTGTATGTTTAGACATGATACCCATTTATACCTCAGACCAATAGTTTTCAGTTACACCTTACATTAATCAAGCATTGTATCACAAATGTAAGACTAGATATTACTTACTGATACCTAAGTATTATAAAGATCTATAAACTAAACCATTATAAAGCTTTTATATGAGGTAACATTTTCAAAAAACATCAGCTACTCTTCATCACCTATGCTTCATATATATCAAATTTGTTTCAGCATAAATATAGTCATTTGCATACAGACTTCATGTCTGGCAAATGAGAAGAGTGGAACAGCACTGAAAATTACATCTCAAAGCATGTAAGTCATGAGTTCTGTCACTAAAACATGGAATACCTCATCAATAAACTGTCATTGGCACTGAACTTAATAGTTTGTTTGGACTGGCCGTGGTGGAGGACATCACAACAAAAAGAGATAAATGAAATATGCACAATATTATACTAAACATATAGACTAATACATATAAAAATACAATTAACCACATTGCATTAAATCCAGAAATATGTAAGCAAAACAATCACAGTCTTACGGATAACTTATCAAAGTAACACAAGTTGGGGGTCAATCTGTCTCTATGAGATATATCTTACAAAAGATCTGGAGCAGAGCACACGTTTCGATATGCAAGTGGTTTCTGATCTGCACTATTCAGTGGAGTTCACAGAAAAGCCAAAAATTGGATATAAAGCTTCTTATAGTAAGAGTGAGCACTGCTAATGTATAAACAATCTAGATCACTAAGAAACACATGCATTACACACAGTAAATAATGTAAATATATAAAAATTGTTTAAATGATCTGACTGTAAATGCTGTAAGTCACTGTATAAAATGACTTTCACTGCTACTCCACAAACAAGGCATCCTCCACTAGAAGGCAATTACACAATACCTAACTCAAGGACTAATTGAATGGAATTTTATGAAAGTCATGCAAAAGTTGAGAACATTTGGTAGGATATTTGGTGCTTTCCTCACTTCTACTCCAACTGCACATGTTGTACAGGATCTGCTCTACTGCCCTCCAGTAATTATGTTTTGTCAAGAGCTGGAAAGGCAAAATAGGTCAAGTGGCCTTTCCATCAGGCAACCTCCACAGCCATGCACTGGGGGCAGTGCTAATAAGCAGAGAAAAAAAAAATACATTTTATCAAAAACAAGTACAAGTGCAATCTTAATTTCTAATTTGAAGCATAGATCTATTACATATACTCACTCATCTGCATTCATGCACTGAACTTTCCAACATGTCTCATGTCCAACATTCACAAATTCTTTTTTTCATCATACTTTTGACATGATGTAGCTTGACATTGCCATTTTGAAGTACCAAAGTATAATTCTATACTTAAATTGCCCTTAGCAATGTTTATCCAGAACGGAAAATTCAATCAATGATGTCTGTAATAAAATTTGTTACTACAGCAAAAGTAAATTAACCCATACAATGTACCATTTGTGAATTAAAAAAAGAAAAGAAAAGGAAAAAAATGTATATATAAAATGGAAGAAAGCTAGTCATCACTCCATAACACAACCACCTTGATATAATTGATCTTAACCTCACTATCTCTGGTTTCCAGCAAATCCCTTGAACAAAGAAATGACAGAAGCTGCTGCAGATGACATAATCCCCCCAGCACCTACCCCTCCAACTCCCTGAGCACCCCCAACATAAGCCTGGGAGTACGTGGCAGTTGAATTGAAGGACGAGAGTGACTGACGTGTAGGCACCAGACTTTGTTCGAGATGTGGTATGTTGGGAACCTGCAATGGAAGTATGAAAGTGAGATACTACAAAATATTACAACTACATTTCAAAATCTGAATTCTGCATTTTATTCCTAAGTTTTGTAGCACTGGGAAAGGCATATGAAAAAGAAGACAGGAAGAGAGTATGAAACCATGAGATGGGGAAAAGAGATTCAAAAACAGTGAGGAGCTTTCATGATGGATGCAAAGGTTCTGTGATGATGGTGATAAATAAGGACAGCAAGGTGCTCAGGTGGTTTGGGCATACAGAAAAAATGAGTGAGGAAAAACAAGCAAGAATTGTTTAAAAACCAGAAACAGATGGAATGAACTTGAGAGGGAGATCATACCATCGTAAGTATAAATATGGATATTATATAGGTGAGAGTAATAGAATTGGGGCTATTGCTTGAAACTGTAAATGGTAAAATGAATAAAGCTTACCGTTTCCCACTCTGCAGATAATGTGTCCTCATCTGAGTCTGAGTCCTCGGCATCTTGAACCATCATCTCATCTAAACTTTCGACAATGGACTCAGCTATGTCCACAGCACCTTGCCTATGCAATACAGGAAAGACATGAAGTTACTCAACTATGTATTCACCAATTGGTGAATATAAATACTCACAAAATTTTCTTTAGTACACGAATTGATGTTCTGCACATTGAGAAAGAGTTAAATGAAATATTTACAATTTTAATTCATATTAGTAATCAATTATGCTGTTACTGACCCCATTGAGCAAAGGGGATGGGTGTATAATAGCACTTAATCATAATATTATACAAGACCATGGTGAAACCACACACCTATGTACATACATACACGTATCTCTTCCAGGCATTTAACCCACTTGTCTTTTATAATTCTCTCACATATTTTTTTTATCATGCTGGTCAGAGACCGGTATGTAGTTTCGTCATTTTCTGTTACTTCCTCCTGTATGACTGGTACCACATTAGTTCTTTTCCAGTTCTGTGGTTCTTTCTTTACCTCCAATGAGCATACAATCAAGTTATGAATATTGCCAGCTGTTCCCTGCATTCCTCAAGTATCCAATTTGAGTTCTAATCTAGCCTAGGTTCTTTTCTCATGTCCAATGTTTCCAATAGTTTGTGTAATTCCTCATCTTCCACACTTATCTCATTCAACCTAACATTTCTCTCCTCTACAAAATAATTTTCTTTAGTGAAAAGTGACTGAAAACGTCTGTTCATTATTTGAGCCTCTGATGAAAAGGTATCAACATAGTGCTAAATGCATGCTGACAACTGACCTGCCTAAGTCAGATATTTGGGTGTCTAGAAGAGCAAGCACATTTGCCACAGTCTGAACGGGGCGAATGAAGTGGGGTGGCACATTCTGGCTGAGGCACAAGTATACAACATTGGCATTTAGCTGGGCAACTCGCAAGTTAAACTTGGCTTCACTTAACTTGTTCAGGCAGAACTCACTGTAAACAAATAAATTAATATCAATGCTCACTCTAAACACATCAGTTGATATTATTGCAGAAATATTCTGATTCAAACACCTAAATTTATTAATTCTACAAGAGAACATAAATGAATATTGCATACATAGCACATGGTTTACCTGTAACAAATTTTCTTTGGGAGGGTAACATCCAAATAGAAGGCAAGTATGTTTACAAGTTGATTTAAATAGGTGAGACCAGCACAAATTCCATGGGCATGCGATTGCTCCTCCTTTTCCATTTCCATGTCTTCAGTATGACCAGGAGCTAAGCAAGAGATACGAACACATCAACTTCTACTGTATTTCCACACATGGAAAGCTAACAACCTTTGACTGCTCCCCTCCTCCTCCTCCTACTACAATGAAGTTAATGACACAGAAACAGTTTTATACTAATACAACACACACACACACACACAAAGTCAAACATTTCTTCCCAGAGATCAATGGCAGGACTGACTGTTGACAGCTGGTGTGGGGCTATGGGTTTTCACTCCATGAAGCTCAAGGCAACAATTATTATTCATTTTAAGAGTTATTATGTTACACCCTATCATCATCATCACAATCAAACTCTCCCAAACCCCCTCTACGAATTATTCAGCATCTTACATACATGCATTGGTATATGTATGTATGTAAGATACTGAATGTAGAGAGGGTTAGGGTTTGATTGTGATGATGATAAAGTGTAATGTCACAAACTCCCCTGTATTGGGAGGCTAGGACGGTGCCCCTTATAGAGGACTTTGTAGCATGGGACTTAATGAACCATGCCCTTGGTTCAACTTCACCGGTTGCAGGGTTCAAACTGTCATCCGTTTGGTTTTTGACACAAGTAACGATGCTAGAAAAATTACTGTGATGGGAGAGAAGAATGATAGGGTTATGGGAAAAGATGAGACACAAAAAGTATTGAAAGTAATGAAAGCTGGTTAGGCATCTGGGTTAGATGGGTGTCATAAGGTGTGTCTGACAAAAAGGAGGAGCAGTTTTTGTGGATTGGCAAGGGAGATTGTTGAATGTGTGCCTGAGGGAGTGAAGTTTGCCAATGGACTGGAGGAGTGTATGTATAGTTCCACTATACAAAAGTAAAGGGGATACATATGTAGTAGCTTAGGGGGACAAGTGTGTTTGGTGTAGTAGGAAAGTTTATTTATGCATGACTTTTCCCTTCATTTATAATTTGTAACCCATACCAAATTAAGAAATATTCTAAAATTTGTAGAGTCCAGTAATAGCCCAGGGCACACCACATGACACTAACCACCAAATGCCACTGGAACTTTATCAAATGCTTTATGTCTACTGTTCTGGAAAAATTAGTAGTGTGGAAAAACAAACCTAAACACTTTCACCCCATCTTCCACATCTCCTTTATTTGAAAGGACAGCCAACAACTCACCTCTCCTCTTGTTTAAATCTTAACCCTTGCCCTTCCTTCTTACCCTATGCATTCATGCTACCTTTATATTTTTTACATATACACCAGGAGGTGCTAAGATAAGAGGGAGGGTGGAGGGGAGTGGAGTGTATTTAGGGATGGAATGGGTGGGAATGATTTTATGCCTTTTTTCTTTTTGGCTACCTCCCTTTCAGGGGGAAAAAGTCTTGGTATATGTATGTATGTACATATACAAAACTTTTCCCCATTGATGGGAGTCACAAATCTCCATCACAGGTAGGTTATCTTGCCAATAAAACCAAAAAATGAGAAGGGTGGGTTTAATTGCCTGTATAATGCAAGACCCTATCCTTCCCATTTGCAGCTTTTTGTATACTGCACTTATTTCAATTCCTCCTCTATTTCCCTCTGTGCTTTCTGTATCATTTTGCTATCCTTTTCAAATATTCCTTTACAACCTTCTCCTGAATTAACCTTTATTGCATTTACACACCATATACACAACAAGCAGATCAAAATAATGAACATTCAACATGTCAAAAAATATCGCAACTTATACATACTTAATGTTTTCTACACCAAGACAAAACTCCACTTACTGAACAAGTTATATGCAGAATAATCTCCTGAACCTGGAAGCAATGGATGAACAATTCTGTACTGAGTTTGGTGGGTGAGATCTGTGTACACCCAACGTCCACGCACATATGTTGTTTGAGAGGCTTCAGCGAGAGCCGACACAGTATCATGGACAGCAGGATCGGATTCAACCAGACTGTGGATGAAATGTAAAATGCACATATTACTGAGAAATTATACTCGAGTAATGCTAAAAACTAGAAGCAATCAGAGATCACAAACCTGCTCCATCAATCTTTTAAAGATTCCCAGATCACGATCCAGATTACCAAGATCTAATGGTGTGTTCTTTAGTTCACACACCAACACTCCAATTTCTTTTTTCATAAAGATTAGTTCACACCCCACAACTTTGGTTCATCAAAATGAATACATATTTTTTGTTGTTGCTAACAAATGAATGAACACGGCTAAAACATAACCTCCATCAACAGCAATAAGGTTTTACTGAATTAATACTGAAAATAAAACTTTGATCATTCCAGCTTATACTTAGTGCTCAAAGTTCAAAATATTCATATCAAAATTAATGGCTCTAATATTTTGCATGTAAAAGAAAAGAAAAGAAAAGAAAAGAAAGAAAAAAAAATTATGATAAAATAAAATAAATAAATAAATAAAAATACATATATACCCTTCTTCTTGGACGCAACAAGCACAGAAATTTATGGGTGACTAACCTTAACCCCTTCATTACAGTGATGCACTCAACCAATTTCATTCTAGCTAGTGCCACATGTTTCATTTCCAATCAACCTCTTTACTATGGTAGCTTACTCTAATGATGTCCTTCTGGTTAGTAGTAGATGATATAATTTGATTTAGGGAACATGACCATAGTGAAGGGGTGAACCATGGTGAAGGTGTGACATACCTGCTGGTAGTGGGCGTGACCTGTGTGATGGGGAAGACATAAGTGACCAACTCTTTCACGTTGCCACGGATGACTTCTTTCAACTGTGACTCACAGACCTGCAGTTCCTGTCTTTTCTCTTGAAGCTGTTGGTAAAACAGTGAATTTAAGGCCTAGATACTGTTGCTACACTTGAAGGCATATTTGCCCTATGGCTGTGAAAAAATCTTTCATATATATTAAGTTTGTGGAGGTAATATTTTTTTTTCAAACAGCTTAGGTACATACATATACCAAGGGCTTTCTCCCCTTACAAGGGAGGTAGCTAAAGTCAAAAGCATAAATCCAGTCCCACGTATTTGATCCCCACACACTCCACTCCCATTCACCACCATAAAAAAAGACACAGGTACTACCGTTAAAAAGCAACAGTCAAACTATTAAAGATGCTATCATTTGTCAAAAGTCTATCTTGGCATATATAGCAATGGTGTTCTTGGTTGACTGGATTTAGATACAGTATTAAAGCAGACTCAAAAATACAACACAGTGAAAAGTTTAAGAAAATGGGATATATGGTCTAGAAAGACCATTTCAAAATATTGTAAAATTCCTCCTTGTGACCCTGTGGTCATACGCTAATTTTGTCTTTAATGCTACCAATCTCACGGGAAAAATTACAATAATTGTTGCCTTGAGCTTCAATGACTAAAAACCCACAGCCTCACAGTGGCTGGCAACAGGGCTTGGGTCCTCCCACAGTGCTCCATGAGAAGAAACTCTGGACTGTTGTCTGTGTTGTATAGGTGTGGATGTTTCAGTCACTGGGCTACAGTGGTAAAATGTGGTGGGCAATTACTGGTTGTCAGCTGAAGCTGATAAACAGAAATCTTAGCCTAGTCCAAAGACCAAGTGTCAGCCTTTTGGGGTTGCACCACCAGCTGGAGGTCAGTGTTTTGATAGGTTTGAAAATAGGTGGTAGGGAGATGATTCTGATAGCTGTGTTACAGAGCTACTACTTTCAAGCACCTGTCACTGCTCTCTTCCACACCCTACTAGCCAGTAACAGAAAAACATAACCACACTAATAATTCAACTTAAAAGAGCTGATGACGAGACATACAAGGAGCTTGATGATCTGAAGAAAGAATTAAACATGATCAGAAATGAGAATGAAAGAATGAAAAATGAAGATAAAAACAAAAATGAGGCCTTGAAAAAAGATGTGGAAGAACAAATACAAGCGGTGACTGAGAAAGTCAGAGAAATTAAGAAGATTGAACTCCAAGAAATAAAAAACCAATGGAAAGTGGAACAAGAAAATCAAAAGTTAACTTTTAAGGAAATAGTACAAGTGGAAAAAAGTGCCAAAGAAACGATAATTAAAGTAATTAAGGAGAAAGAAAATTGGGTCAGAGACACAATGGAAAAAAAAAAAAAAAAGCATTGTAGTTTATGGTATTAAAGAAAAACATTATATACATAGATATCAAAGAGAAAAAGATGAGAAAGAAATTGCAAAATTCTGAAAGAGATACAAGAGGGCCAGGATATGGACAATGAGATTAAAGAGGTACATAGGATGGGACAGTACTCTAAAGAAAAACAATATAGGCCACTAAAAATCAAACTAAGGTCTCAAATGATAGCAGTACTATCAAAAACAGCAAAGCTGGCAAATAGTGAAAATTACAAAAGTGTATGGATAAAAAAAATGAGCAATGAGGAAGAGAGAAAAGGCACTTAGAAGTGAAGCAAATGAAAAGCGATGAGGAAGAGAAAGAAAAGGTACTTAGAAGTGAAGCAAATGAAAAATCAAGAAAAGAATGCTAGTTTTTTTTGGAAAGTGCTGGACCTGAGGCTGAGAAAATGGTTTATATATATATATATATAAATATATATATATATATATATACATATATATATATATATATATATATATATATATATATATACATATGCATGACTTGAGGACTAAACAAATTAAATTATTATCTGGCAGTAAAAAACTAGACATAATGGGAATTGTGGGGACGAAATTAAAAAGTCCTCTACCACCACTGTGGGACAAGGTCTATACAACCATTGGATGAAAAATAGAAAAACAAAAACATGACTCCTCCACCCTGTTTCTCTTAAGAAAGGCTTAAATGTGACTAAGACGACAGAAGGAAAAAATGATGTGGAATTGATTATGATAAAAGTTGAAAACAGTGACATGAAAAATAGAAAATTTGTAGTAATATATGTACCCCCAAAAACAAAGTCTTAGACAGAATGATCATTCCAAAATGTTGGAAGACACAATGCACTAACTGATTTACTAAAAGAAGGAGGAAACATAGTAATTATGGGTGACTCTAACTTAAAAGAAATAGGTTGGGAAGAAATGACAGTGATAGCTGGAGAAGACCAACCACTCCAGAAGGAGGAAATGTGGGCCTGACTCATGATATATACCACCAACTTTGACCCAGAGAATCATTCTTCTGAAGAAGCTACTGTAAAGCTAAACCAGTCAACAATAAAACTTGATAATCAGATCAAGACCCGTGTTTCCCCCTTCCACCTTTCTCATAATTATCATTAGCATTGTAAAAATGGACTAAAAACATAAACTAATGTTGTTAATTCCAATTCTTCTTACTTCTGCAATTGTGACAACCCTCCCAAGTCCAACTCCCTGGGTCCAATCTTTTATACACCCTCCAATCACTCTTCTTTCCAAAGCCTTATGGCCAACAAAACTCCAAAATGTTTCCTATCCACCCTACCCGCTCCTGCTTTTTGGCAGCAGTTTCCTTCATGACCTGAAGGCGTTTCCACTGGTCTGGGAGCTGGAGTCTGAGGACTGCATTGTTTTTCTCCAACTCCCTGCTCTGGCTTTTAGCTGAAAATTAAAATAACACAATTATTACCGGACTATATATCTTTGTTCATATATGTACTGTAGTGTTTTGTAATCTTGTATTGTCTGGGTAAGCTTTTTGTCATGACTGTCTGAGACCATGTTGTTTGTTATTAGTTTGTTGTCTGACTGCATGGTCCTATTAAGATAACCTAAGTACCTATTGACTGTTACCTATACATTCTCATTCAACACCCAGATTTTATAATGGTGATGAAAACTTGATGCAGTGCTTTGTAAAGTGGAAATACAGAAAGTGTTTTTATAAAGTGAACAGACTGATGTAATAGGAGAGTGAGTGTGGTTTTTGGGATGATACCATGAATTATACCCAACTATACTAAATCTGAAGTTTCAAGCATCCAGTGATGAGAGATGGGTTGATACAGTTATGGTGAGTGATTTGGGATTGAGTCATCTAGACTGGCTGCAGATTTGAGGTTTTTTATTTACATGTTAATTGTGAAAACAACTTAGTGTAATACTCACTGTGTTCAATGTTCTCCTTTGTCTTTACAAGGATGAGCCGAAGCAATTTTAGTCGTTCTTTTACTTCTTCTTTTTGCTCTTTCTGTGAAGGAAATAAACAGAATTAATTTTTAGTAGAAAAATTGTTGGTTTCCTGCAAGTGAAAATAAACATCAAAGGTTACTCAAAGTAATATCTAACCCATCATACTTTATCTGATAAAATATAATTTTTCCAACTTGATGCATTTCCCCCCACCCGTCCTATTGCAAAGACAAGATTCAACCTCCTATTGAATGTGCAAATAATGGATAAGTTTAAACTTCCTATTGAATGTACAAGCAATGGACAACTCCTCACCATTCCTGTATAATACAAAATTGGATGCCTTGAGGTGAATCTTACAAATATCTTCTAAAGAAAGTAGGGTCCAAGATGTACAAAATTCCTTTGCTATGATGTACTTTTCGAATTTTGTTATGGCTAACATCAATGCAGCTAATCAAAGAAAATGTCTGACATGAGTTCAGTTACTACCACCTGAAAAAGTAATAATTATAATAATACCTGCATACATATACCAATGGTTTTTCCCCCTTACAAGTGAAGTAGCCAAAGGCATAAATCCACTCCCACCCATTTCATCCCCACATACTCCATTCCCATTCATCACGCCTCCCTCCCTCCCTCTTTTCTTGGCCCCTCCTGGATGATGGGTCATCCCTGCATCTTGCCCACTGCCCTGGGTCATAAGCAATGCAGTATGAGAGTACATCCACAGCAAGGCCACTTCATTTAATTGGTGGCACCTCCTCTCCATCCCCCCTCATGCAGAAAAAGAGAAGACAAGGAGAAATTACATCGGGCTGCATCAATATATCATTCACACATACTCCCTCACCCCACCATCCTCCACCCACTCCTTTCCATGCATCACAATATCAGAGACAACCATTCTCCATGCACCCCTATCTTCTGTTTTCTTTCTTCCATCATCAACAGACATTCCTGTCTTTCCCAATGCCCCTTTTACCCCATCCATCCATCTTATCCTTGGTTACCCCTTCCTGTTCACTTCCTCCACCTGTGCCTTCCACACCTCTTTTACTAATCTTTCTTCACTTATTCTTTCCATGTGTCCAAACTATCCCAATACTCAATAATAATAATAATAATAATAATAATAATAATAATAATAATAATAATAATAATAATAATGATAATAATAACAATAATAAACAAATATGTAAACAAATAAAATAAAAATTATGGACAAAATAATTTGCAGTGAAACATCAAACCTGTTGCAAACCTAGTAACAAACTCAGAACTAGTAAAATACAGCCACCACAGCAACTTGGTACCTGTTGCTGGTAAGGTTGTCTAATGCGTGAAATCTGTGGATTGTCATGTGTAAGTGTACCATTGGCAGTTGTTGTTAATTCCTAGATTGTCTGGCCAACCAGTCCTGTCTCCCTGAGGAACACCATGGCTGGAATAGGGTTTTCCCATAAATACTTTATAGAATGTATATTGTGTTGGCATACATGATTTTGTACAATGCAGTCTTCCATAATGTGTTGTATAGTATGGTGTGAAGTGTTGCATCCTGGACAGTTATCTGCAATGCAGTCGTCCAGCCTCTTCTAGTAGCTTAGAAGGGCTGAAGGGTGGCCACACCACAGTCTGACCAGGAGTAGCGGTATGGCTACCAGTAAAGTGTAGTAAAGACAAGAGTTGGATCCAGAATGCTTTATTGGCAAATCTAATGACTCAAGCAGTGCGTGAATGAGCCAATCAGGAGCGGTGTATGACGACTGGTCGGCAGACCGCGATCACTTACCTACCTGCTTTAGTGCAGACCTGACCTTGTGGCAGTCTTCGCCCTGTGTAGCGAAGGACGTTACCCCCACGCCAGTCGATACCCATCTGTCTTACTACGCTCACCTAGCGCTCCCATGTACGCATAATCCACTGATTAATAAACGCATGAATCGTCCAACCTGTTTCACTGCTGCCCCCCTGCAACATTGCTAGCAAACATGGCCCAGTGAGTAGGACTGATTGCAATTGCCTGCAACTTGCAACAGTGGAACATGGGACTATACGCGAATCAGTGGCGCATACGTGTACGAAGCACTAACGGAACTAGACGAATTGGCGACATTGTACATGCTGGACCGTGAGTGCAGTGCAACATTGTGCATGCTGGACCGTGAAATGCCATGCGACAGTGTGACGAGCCTT